>NW_017307200.1:480925-522354 GCF_000935625.1 Nanorana parkeri
ACAACAAATTAGGGTGGGGGTGTCAGCCACAGTTTTGCGTGGGCTTGGGTGAACAAATAATTCAAGTAAATTTTGAATGCAAAAGCAACCTGAACATGGGCTGAGAAGCAAGTCAAAGCAACTCAGACAAACTACATTTAAAGACATAGTCAAGCTTTTGCAAAAGGATTTGTGAATGGATGATGTGGTTTGTGTGCACGGAGAAAAACCCTGAGATTCCGGTAATTTTTTGGGGGGGGGGCGCAAGGTGGGGGTTGGGGTTGCCGATCTGACCATGTTTTATGCTGCACCCTAATTATGAGTGCAACTCAAGTAGATCCCATTGTGCGCCTGACCGAATGTAACCCAAAGTAATGGGTGGGTGCTGAGATAACAGCAGATGCCTCTGCAGATCAGTACAATGTAGTAGAAAGTCACTCGCACTCCAATAAGATTTTCTGTCAATGTTCTTTATTAACAAAAGATATGTCACATTGTATAGCGAAGCTTCATAACTCTATAGGTCCCTTCTCCAGGCAAACTTTTTTTGCCTGAAGAAGGGACCTATACAGTTCTCAAATGTTGCTATGCAATGTGACACAATGATACAACGATACAATGTGACAATCCTATTGGAGCGCGAGTGACTTTCTACTACATTGTACTACTTATTAATGTGTAACACTGGTATTGCTGGTGTTTTTAATTGCTTGGTGTTCCAAAGGAAAGGCAATGGGAATTCAATTTCCAACTCAAAGCAACATGAAGCAGGTCACATGCAAACTGAAAACATATACAACTGCTTGGTGTATATAACACCTTAAAATATTTGTTGTGGTTGTTTTATGTCTGTTTAAAGCTTTATTGTAATTGTGGTCAGTGGTATTGTTATTCAGTGTTGATTTTTGTTTCAGTCAAATTGTGCTTACATAGTATTTGTTTTTTCTCATGTGAATGTTTTGTTATGCATAGTAACATAGTCCTAAAAATAAAAAGGGTATGGCACATTTTAAGAAGCTTCTGATTTGTATGGAAGAACATTCTGAAGCATTCTGATTTGTATGGATGCCTTAATTGTCAACTCCAGCCCCACTTTTATCCCCCCTTCCATTAGAAACCATTCACACAGGTGTTGTGTGTAGATGTGTATAATGCATTTATGGTGCCTTGCAATGCTATTTATTCTGTAGTGCTCCCCCTGACCCCGAGAGGCCAGAGTTGGACGCCCAAAGGGTAGGGAGGGCCAACATTTCACTCTCAGGGGCATATTCTTAGCCAGTGAAGGGACATGTGATCGACAAATTGGGCGCCAGTCACTTTAAGTGCCTTTTTGGAATGCTTTATTGCAGAACAGAATAACTGGGAGAGAGGGTATAGGGCTCCAGACATCCATGGCAAAAATAGACACAGATTCCAGACTCCCCGATCCATACAGGCTTCCACAGTGCAGAATTATTAGGAGAACAGGCTGACACTGGCCAATAGAGCAACAGCTGTTTAGGGATGTGCATGAGATCTTCCCTGGGAGAGACACCAGACTTTTCAGCTCCTGGTACCTCCAACAGTTATAGGGCTCCTCTGGTTCTTCTCCCAGACAGTTCCAGACTCCACCTGGGTCTACATGTGGGCTCCTATAGGCTTGAGGCCTAGTCAGCTTCTCCATCTCTGTGCATCCCACCCCCAGGCTAAACCCGGGGGCAGACTGAAGACTGAGCACATGGCAATCCCTGAGTATATATGCACTCCCCCAGCATGCACCACTGGCTATGAAATTCCTTTTGGCTGGTGAGGCATAGACACTCCTAGTGTTCCCCTAATGGCTGCCCCACTCTATTGCAGGGCCACACCCCACTCAGGTGCAATCAGTAGCAGACCACCTAGAATTAACCAGATAATGTCAAACTACAAATCAGCTAGACTGATTACAGTGCTAGTAACACTAGATTGTTGTAGCCACTCCACTGAAGGTAGTAGTGGCTACATTTCTTATTGGCACCTCAATGCATTTTGTCTACATACCTGCATTGCAGTGCACAGTGAAGCGTTATGGTGTGCTTCAGAAAAAAATGCGGGTAAATGCTCTATGCATTCTGGTGTGTTGCCAGTCCATTCATATCAATGGGCTGCCATGACGCAATGAGCACTAACATTTTGCACAATGCACATTGTCGCAACAAACCAGTGTGAATCGGCCCTAAGAGGTAGAGGTTAGAACCCTCGCCAGGTTTTTGTTTATTTCTGGGTCCCAGTTGTTCAGATTTCCCCTCATCTATCTCAGTGACACCTTGCATATTGAGGTGTGACAGAGTGTCACTGGAACAGGAAATGAGGAGACCCCTACACACACACACCCTGTATTCAAAACTGGTTGGAGTTAATACATTCCTTTTGCACTGATTCTTGTTTCTCAATCGTATCCACTGCATGGGTTGTCTTGGCCGATCCCTGATACTGAACTGTGCATAATCTGGTGCCATTGCGCTCCCCTGACCCTTCTATAATGCTGTTTGTGCCACTGTTCAGTAACCTGCTGTTACAGGTTGAAAAAAAAGCTGTCACCTGTTTTGGTTTGGGAAACCTCCCAGCCATTGCTCAATTACTTGTCTGACCAGTCAGACCACTGCTTCATTTAACATTTGTTTCAAACTCAATACAGAGAATGGAGCCTCCTCGGTCATTTAAATTCAGTTCACTGTAAATGTAATTGTATTTTTGCACGATAACTCTGTTCCTGAATGTTTGGTATTGATATCAATGCATTGGCAAGGATACAGGAGTTGCAGGAAGTGTAACTTGATTTAGTACAGGGCCTGAACTATGACAACGAGTAGAGAATGCTTCTTACAAAACCTTTAAAACATGTTTAATCAGTATGGTGAGCCCAACACGTTCACACTGACCTCCTGCATTTGTTTTATTTAAACACAGGAGAAATTGATCAGGAAGTATGGTGCTTGTTTTGCAGGCATATGCAAAATGTACATGTATTTACACCTAAATGCATTTACATGCGTTTAGGTGTTCCATACAGAATTTTAACTTCAAACTCCCTTTGATTTCCCAGAATGCACCAAGCTTTGATTTCCCAGCATATTCTGAGCCACACCATAATTTCTTGTTGATTAACACATTCAGGGGGATATTAAAACTGGAGCAGACAGAATCTGGAGCATTTGTGCATAGTAATCAATTAGCTTGTTCAGTTAAAGTGGAAATACAAACTCTTTTAGTTTACAGCCAAGGAAGGTGCCATCGTGGTCTCTATTTGGATGACAGGTACCATGGTTCTGCACTTTTGATCAGCTACAACACAAGCCATTTGATGCCTTAAATGTTCGGTTGAGAGCTAAAATAAGCACACTGGCAACCAGTTGGCATGCCACATGTGTCAAATGCAATCCAAATAGAGGCTAAGAGACAGTACCTTCTTTGGCTGTAAAGGAAAGAGGTTGTAGTTCCACTTTAAATTGGTGGGTCCAGTTCTACTTTAAGCTTTGAAAATGAAAGCTAGAAGATGATTGGTTGCTAATCACAGCTGTTCTTGTTAAATTTCCCTTAGGCTAGGTTCACACCAGATGCTGTGCATTCCGACCCGATTCCGGCCAGAATGCACTGCATCGCATTGCAGCCGGGTTACTTTTTTGTGGGGCAGGAGGGGACATGGAGAGCCATTGAATTGAATGGCACCGTAGCCACACTCTCCAGCCACAATGCGATCGGCCGCACGGGATAGCAAGGCACATTAACATTATGCCTGCGGTCCAGTGCGATCAAAATGCTGCAAGCACTATTTTGATTGCACCGCACCAGAACAGTCCACAGGCATAATGTGCCTTACGATCCAGTGCGACCGATCGCATTGTGGCTGGAGGGCGTGGCTACGTTGCCATTCACTTCAATGGCTCCCCACACCCCCTCCTGCCCCACAAAAAAGTGAGCCTCCCGCAATGCGATGCAGTGCGTTCTGGCCAGAATCGGGTTGGAACGCACTGCATCTGGTGTGAACTTAGCCTCAGAGTATCTAATCTGCCCCAGGATACAGATTTATATTTTTAAATGCAATTAAGCACAGTGTGCGTTATACCATCTGAAATTATTGCATGAATTAATATGCATTTAAAATGTCCTATAAAAGCTTATAAATGCATATGATATGTAAGCCATTGTCCATGTGAATAAGGCCTTACCTCTCCTCTCATATTAAATGCTGCCACTACCTACAACCTAAATGACCTAAAACCCCAAATGGCATATGGGAAATACTCAGTAGGAGTTCTAGGCAATTTTTTGCTTTATTACTGTTTATTGAAGACGTCTGCATTTGCCGCCGATATGACAAGATAAAGTGGGGACAACTATAGTAAACATGGGTGGTGACACGGCTTACGCACACACACAAGTCCAGTGTATAGGACTAGTATAGTGTCAGATATATTTCTACTGTAAAGTTCAGCATGCTAACTAATGGGTATTTTTTCCACTTGCAAGTAGTTATTACCTCACAGGCTAGGTGCACATTTGGGCGATCCCGGGATGCGCGACTCGGGACCGTGCGTTCGTGTGTTGGTTGCACACAGCGTTTGCTGCATGGCCCCATTGATTATCAATTGGGTTATAGCCACAAAGCAGTCGCTGAAAAAAGATGCATGTCGTTTACTTTTGCAACATGCACTGCGCGTTTTTTTCAGCCATTTCACGGGTAAGCGATCTGTCCGGCGTGACTGAAGTGCCATTAGAAAAGAATGGCACCCCCAGCGCGATCAGCGGTGGTGTGCGATTCTGTGACCGCTCAGTTTCGTGCATGATTGCCGCATGGTCATGAATCACCAATTGTGAACCTGGCCTCAGAGGTCACAGTACTCCTGACAATGCTTTCATCTGCTTTTCTGTCCACAAGGACACCACCATTTTGTTCAGCTTTCATCCAGGGTCAGCATTTACTTCCGCAGAGGTGATGCTGTCATGCAAATTCTGATGCCTGCCCAGTTCTGGACTGTGTGTATGTAAGTCTAACACAGACTAGCCCGCTGGTGCAACCTAACATATGTCTAATTTGGAATGGCACCGTGTTGTAGAGGCAGTAATGCGTTCGTGCGTGTTGTGTTTAAAAAAAACATCATGTCTGGTTTTGGACACGCTGGGGTGTGTTGGCCTTAATGCAGCACATGTAATGCACGACATAAAGTATGTCCACACAATGCACAGATGTTAATAGGCCTCTAAGCCCTTGGTTCTCAACTGGTGGGTCGTGACCCAAAAGTGGGTCGCAACCTCGTTTTCAGTGGGTCCCCATGTGCCTTCCCCTTTTCTATGTGAGAGGCTCCACATGTTGTGCTGAGCAGCCATTCAGAATATGCTGCCTGGCGCCAAGTGTCAGCTTAAGGTGGGGTGGGGTGGGCTGGATCTATGGCCACGAGGGAGCTCCATCCATACATGCATTGCTTGCAGCTCCCTCACGTGACCTGTGGAGGTGCCTTGACTGGAGTGACGTCACATTCTGGCTCCTAGCATCTGTACAGGGCATGCAAGGGAGTTGCACAAGCAATGCACGTATAGATGGAGCTCCGTCACAGCACAGCAGCCCAGCACTGGACCCCAAGCTGAGGATCGCCCGCACGGGAATGCACGGTACCACACTGCCGTTTGTTCCATTGCAGTGCGACTTGGATCTCCACTTAATGTCTAAGGACAAATGCGGGTCCTGAGGTTACACAGGTTGAGAACCATTGCTCTAAGCATTATCAAACTGTTATGTTTTCCCATGGCTTTAACCCACATTTCACGACTTCTTGCTTTGGTTTATTGCTTTTATGTGCACATTTTCCTGCATTTTTAAAGCATGACTCTAGGTTAAACACACAAAGAGCTTTGTGCATTACATGTTTGTGTAGAAATACAGCATTTATTTTACAATACTACAGTGTAGGGCTTACCACACACGTTACAATCTGACCATACAATTTTTGTACAATAAACTTTTACATTTACCAAAAGTATGTAGTTCGATGACCTACCTAATCTATCCAATCATTTTATACCCAATCAGGCAGGCTCTTGTGCTAAACACATGTTGGTAGATCTGAAGGAGATTGTGTGGTGAGCTTAAATGTAGCCAAAAACTGATCTACCATGCATCCTGTTTAATATCTAATATTAGTGGCATCATCTGAGTAAATGTTGGCTGCCAAAAGTTTAAAAATAGACGAATGTCATCTTTTTCTTCCATAATGACATAAAGTGAGAGCAAGCAAAACATATTCTGATTTTTATATGAGCCTGAGCCTGCGCCTTCACTAGAATTGACTTGATGTAACGATGGCCTTTTTGTGATGACATCTAGAAAAAAAAAAAAAACGTGGACAAACGGCAACACACCTAATTTAAATGACCTGTTTCCGTGAACTTTGCCAGTGTCTTTATTTAAGTGGCGCTCCAGGCAGATGTAAAAGGCAAATTTAATGCAGCTTCACATTTAGTAACTCATTCCTCAAGACCTTCATTTTATTTTTATGCAAACAGAGTAAGTGCATGAATTTGACTTGGTACGCTGCCGAGAGGAGAGAGCAGAGTGACAGAAGTAAGCTCATCAGTCGGCTTTTTTTCCTTTTTACTGTTCAGTTACAAGACTGGGGAGGTCAGGGGATCTGCAAGCTTTATTTAACAGCAGCAGAGAAGATCAGGTCTCCTCCCCTTTCAGAGAGGGCTGTTGAATATGTCACAGCTATGTCAATTTCAGAACTGGAAGGACAAAAATGCAGATCTTCTGGCTGGTTAAACTGCTTCGTTATATGTACTTCATTTGCTATTTTGGCGTTTGCCTGCAGTTCAGCTTTAAAGCCCAACTACAGCCATTATTTTCCCTTCCTGTTTCTGTGACAGCAGGAAAACAAATAAGTGGTTGCCACTAGGGCAGGAAGACGCAGACAAAGGTTCTAACCCTCCTCCATTTTACTGAGCAAAAGTGTTATTAAAACATTAGTCTTTATTAGAGCAAAAGTGTTTTTTTTTTATTGGAATGTTCATTTTATGAAGGAAAATCTCCCCTATGGGGTTACAAAGAACAATACAAATTGGATGGAAATGTTTGGAGGTGGACATAAATATAACAACAAAAACACTCTGTGAGCAGGTTAGATTGTCTATAACAACAAGGTACAGGACTGCATTTGGAGCTCAATTTTATTTGACTTCTGTGCAACATTTTGGAAAAGTTTGTAAAACTGAACTAGAAAGCAGCAAAGTTGCTGATTTGATGCTGAATTGTTGGCATTTGCAGAGTATGTAAAAAGTAAATGTGACTTTTGTACTTGTTTCGTTTGTTTTACATCAACGATCTTATCCTGTAACCGATTAGTAATTTTTAATAAAATTGCATTATTTTTAAAGATTTGAAAGATTTTTGGGAAAGGGAGGAAAATAACTATATTTGGCAGTTTTTTCTTCATTTTGTCTTTCTCTATTCCGGTGACACCAATACAAGATTAATTGTTTTTGCCATTTTGGTTGTATTTTCTTTTTCCGAATTAATCAGTTTTCCTTCAACAGTACATCATGTAGCCAATTGGCAGAAGCAACTAAAGCTTTTATAGCATTGAATGCTAGTTACGTTTTATTCTTTTTTGGAGGTTGCATAACACTACACTTTTTATGACTGCATATTTAATAAATGTCCTAACACAGATGAGCGGAAGTCTTAAATCTGCTGTGCCAGTAATTTATTCTTTTATTTGAACTCCCTTCTAGAAACGTGTCTAGGTGCAAATTATTATAGGAGAAGATTAGTTTTGTCAAGGGCGTGCACCATCACCAGTTTGACCTCTCACTGCTGGACTTGTTTCTCTGCTGGTTATTTGTATCACACTTCACTGGCAGTAAATTTAAAAGAAATCTGCATTCCAGACAAACTACTAAATAGACTATTGAAACACACACATATTGTTTTACCTGCCAAATAATTTGTATTTCTTTATTGTCCATTGAGGGACACACGAATTCCAATATAGTCGGGTTATACTGCCGTCTGCCAGAAATTGGGACACTGACAAACCCCTGTAAAAATATATATTAAAAAAACTGCATTTGTTTTTTTATTTATATTTTTGTATTAACTGTACCCCCAGCATTAACCCCTTCATGACTGAGCTTGTTTTTAGTTTCTGTTCGTAAATGACTGACACACTTTTGACATTTTTGCTGTGTGATTCTTCCACGTCAGTAATATACTTTCTTACAAAGTGCACCCACACATATTATATATTGTTTTTTAGAGGACAGATAGGGCTACATATTTATATCACATATGTGCGTCTAACGCCTCACTTAGGACAAATAAAATATAAAAAAAGAGGAAAAAAAAGGTTAAAAAAAACACTTTTTTCCCAGTTTTGATTTGTAGTATTTTTTTTACAACACCAGCACAGCTAAAAAAATGCAATAAATACATTCATTTATTTGTCCCTTATTTTATTTTATTTTTTACACTTTTCACTTTTTTTTAAACTTAAAAATTGTATTTTATTTATTTAATTATATCAAACAGTCATTGTGAATTAATCTCACTGTTACTGCTTGATAAATTAATACATTTTTGGTTATTATCAGGCTGCTTCAAACTTCAGAACAGCCGATAATAAGTTAGTGACACTGATCCTGCAGCAGTTCAGGATTCAGCTGTTACTAAAGGTTTTCTGATTGTTGCAACAACGATCAGCAAACTGAAACATTCTTCTTCCAGGAATAGATACATTATAGGAATAGACACATTATGTATCTATTCATGAAAGAAAAAAAGAAAAAGCCAGTATAGCTTGAGAGAGATATCTCTCTCGATCTATACGAGCTGTCAGAATGCCGGCAAAAGCCGGCATGTGTGTCCGCTTTGCTTTGACTCTCAGACACCCGATATTAAGGTATCGGGTGTCTGAAAAAGGTTAACCCTTTCATTAATGAATGCCTCTAGTAAGGGCAGCCATTAATGAATGTTAAAAGCTGATTCTCAGCGTTTAACAGCCCTCTAAAGAAGCAAATAACTCGTCACGTACAGTGTACGTGACAAGTCATTTGGTCCCTTTGTGGCTGGACGTACAGTGCACGTCTCCCGTCACGAAGGGGTTAAATATTTTCCCACATCCCTCTTGTCCTACAGAATGTTATACCATATTAGAATTTTAAAGAATAAGGTTCAACTCCTTCTGTAGACCCTTCTGCCCCCTTTCCCAGTCTCATACTCGCCTATCATATTGATCCAGTGAGATATCGGCTTTTCAACCTCAACCCTACCACACAGACACTTAACAAAATCTTCCTGGCCAGGCTGTCACATCTCGATGTAGAAGGGATAGTCAAGTTTAAGATTTGGAGGGGGTGTTGGGGTTGGGAGGAAGTTAATAAAGGTGCAGTTAAAATGAATCATGGTTGCCAGAGGGGAGAAGAATGCAATTATTTATTTAAAACATCTGGCAGTGTTCGGTAAAAGTGCATAAGCATTCCTCATTTCTCATATCACTGGGGGCTCAGCAATGCATTTAACTATTTAGCACCATCCCCCACAAACCCTAAAACGTTCAGTGACTTAACTGCAACTAGAGGTGAAGCACGCCAGTGATTGGGCAACATTGGGCTAAACATTCCCACAGTTGAAAATAATAAGTCTTGGTTCAAGCTAAGTTTCTACTGAGGGGAGAAGAGGCAACAACAGTGCAAAATGGGATTTTGGACCTGGGTGTCTTAGAATGTCCTATTTTAGCTGGTTTCTACAACATTTTTCACTAGCATGTTTTAAAGGGAATCCATAGTCTTTCAGAAATGTAAGGATGGGCATTGCAACAATCTCAACCCCAACTGGGTCTGTGTTCCCAGGGGTTCTCCACCCATACTGTCTCTCAAATTAACAAAAGTACAATGAAAGTAGATGTTAACTCTACTGAATGACGTTGACTTTGATAAAGAACATCATAAATTCCCTTTTTAAAATAAAATACTTTTCACCTAATTTTTTCTCCTTTGTTGCATCTCCGTGCTGCAACTTCCTGTCTGCATCCATGTACTAAAGCAATGACTGTATGGCATTTGTTATGATGGGATTTCTGGTGGTGACAACAGTGGTCCATGGCAGCATTTTTTTGTATTAAAAGGATGACTAAGCAGGAGCACAGGGACAAAGCATTTTCACCCTGTAACAGAAGTGCCTAAACAAGGACCCAAATGGAAGAATTACCAGGCGTTTTAATGAAAACTGTAAATGAAAAATGAACATTTACTTTAAATATTAAAAGGCAGTGTGGTGACTGGCTGGCTTCTCTCCCTATCTGAGACTGCTGTCAAAATACTCACATGACACTGGGCATAACTAAGTATATTTGTTTTTATGCACTAGTGTACTGAGAGTTCTCTCTACTGCAAAATATAAATCAATACCACAACCGCCTTGTGAAGAGAGCTGTAAAAATGTGTACCAACATTGCCCACACAGTTCATTCAGCCACTAATCAACGTTGTCAGGACTTGGGCTTTGTGCTCATTCCAAGAGACAGATTATTTTGTAGCAGACTGTGAAGATATGTACTTATAAGGAGAGGTGGTATACATGTTTTTCGAACATGTTACTAACTCTTTGTTTCCTTCTGCGTCTTAACTTGTCTCCTTCTGCCGCAAATGCCTTTAAAAGAATTCCTCGTATGCAAATGATCTTTTCTGTGTTACAATTGCACAGCATTGCAGTTATAGTAAGAAACCTTATTTGTTTGCATGCTGTAATGATTACATGCCAATTAATATGCAGGTCCAGTTTGCAGCAGATCAGTATAAACAGCTGATAAGTGGGACAGTGAAGATGAAAGGATTTCTGAAAGACCACCTAATATTAATGCAAGAAGATAATGCTGCGTTATTAGATGCACGAACCATACAGTAGATCTATCTTACAAAAGCAAAAAAATACTATCAATTACGGTTATAAGTATATTGAACTGGTATTAAAGTACTTAAAAAGTACCTTACACTGAAAAATAAGATTCTATCAATGCATCCCTCTATATATGATGAATAACAACAACATAGACATGTCAGGTATAAAATGCTGTGATTTTGAAATGCTTATACTTGCAGAGCATTCACTTCCTGCTTTGAAAGTGCAAATCAATTCACTTCAGTTTGCCATTGCAATGCACACTGGGATTGTCTTGTCATCAGCAGAGCATTGCTGGGAAATCTCATCTGTAATCTCAGGGAAAGGCATTTTCCTCTCCTGAGATGATGTGCATGGTCACATGTCCTAGTCACATGTGCCAGAAATTCAGGAAGTAATAGGAGATCTAGTAATCTGCCCTTACTAAACATGGCCACTGTCAGAAGACTGGGAATGATAAGAGAAATAAATGTATGCAAAGAATACAAACCTGCATTTATCTAGAAGTATGTGTTTGTCATTACTAAACATTTATAAAGGTGTGTTTCTTGTTATTTTAAACATATGGGTAAAGGTCCACTTTAAAGTGTTATTAAAGTCAAAACTATTTAAAATGCTGAAGACACTTTCCTTCAAGCTAGTAGATGGACAGCCGGTGGAATTGCTCTGTCCCTTGTGATATTGTACTGGACAGGAAGTTCAGGGAAGCGGATCTGAGGGAGTTGAAGCTGCATGTTCCAAAACATGATGGCTGTAAGTGCTTGAGCAAATATGTGAAGAGCTGCTTTGTTGGACAATGTATATTTGTCTGATCTCGATTTAACTTTGAGAGTTTAATACTACTTTAACTGATATAAAAATATATGTTAATGTACGGTTCCCAATAACGGATAGTTCACCAGTAGGATACAGTAACTAGTAACAGACACTGAATCTAGGGCAGACAAGTAATGTAGTCATTGTTTGTGTTTATTGTTAAAAATCCAAGCAATCCAATCACACTAAGTTGTAAAAGCTGGTAATGATCAAAAATGTATGTAAAAGTACCAATTTAGCTGATTTTAATGGTAATTTAAATAGAAAGCCAGCATGTGTTGCAAACATATTAGTTTGTTTCACATCACCATAATTTCATGTATTTTTCTGATCACCTCTTAAAAGTTTTAATGTTTGTAACATTAAAACTTTGTATTGGTAAGTGTTCTTAAAATCTTTTGTACCTGGTCCCATTTGTAATTTGTGGTATGTGGCTCTTGAAAATTAAGTAATCTGTCCCTTGTAACCAGGTGGAAGTGTGAATTTGGGCTTGGTCCAAGAAGAAGCAATATTGTTCTCTTCAGTAGAAACACCTATAAAGATAAATACTATACAAAAATGCATTGCACAATGAACAGTAAATTTTCTGTCTGCCAGTGTACAAAGACATATTTTTATAGTGGAAAAACGTGCTACGGGTCTCTTCATAGATTTTATTTATGCTTAAGGACATAAATATTATAATGTATACAAAAATGTCATGTTGCAACAAGTCAGATTGCATATATAATATTTTTTCTTTAATGGTATATAGGCTCTATAGTAGTTTTTGACTACTACCAGCAGCTGTTTGCACAAGGATTGATGGAGACTTTTCTTTCTAGATGATATCGCTGTGTACTGTAATTGGGTAATTGATTCCCTTTGTGCAGTTAGGAGCACAGGGCTTGAATCCAAAATGTTTCTGCTCCAATTACGCCCACTAAAGCTCATTTCTCTAAACCAGAGGGCATGTTGCTGCTATTATAAAATGGTCCTAGAGTGGGAATAAAACCAAGCCCCTTACAAGTTAATTTGTCATGCTCGTACAGTCTACACCTTTTTGGAAACCATTATACTAGCAGACGATGGAATTATACAGCTCTGCTGGCATGTTAGCCTTCCAAGCTAAAAATAGCTCTTTGCTGAAGCTGGGCAATGAATATTCTATTTACTATGTAGTCAATGAAGGCAGGAAACCTACGCTTGGGAAACAAATCTGATTTCAATCTCACTTTGTCAGATATTTTTCTTAAATAATGTCGTTAGTGAAGTCATATACCTAGTATTAAATCATTGGTCTACTATGTCATGGTTTACAATAGACCAGAAATATCTGCCTATAATAAAGTGTATTATCTTATCAGTGGATTACTATTAGGGTTACAATGGGCACAGGCAAGCATTAGGTTTTATAAAGCCCAAGGTGCAGTTTCCATTTTCTGCTACAATTAACGAAGGGGTGTGATGGTAATTTGGGTCCCTGGGTTTCATTTTGTATATTCATCTGTATTTTGTGTGGTATAAGGAGGGACTCCCTCCCTCCAACATTTTTACAAGATAAGTGAATTGTTATTATCATAATTTGCAGTGTGTAAGGTATATACTGACATAGGGTGAAAATGCTCTCACAGCAGATCTAGATTTGATTGGTTCTGAGGTTTTGCCTATCTCTCTAAGGTGCCCATACACTTTACAACCCTCACAAGACTTTTGTCTTGCGAGGGTTGTAAAGTACTTTAAAAAACGTACGATCTGCCCATCTTGGATAGGCAGATCGTGCTTGCGATGACTGACTGCAATGAGGGGCGGGCTTCCGATAACTGCGAACGGGCAGTGTGCGCGTGCGCACACCGGCCCGTTCGGCAGTTGTCGAACAAGCAGGTCACTAACTCGCCCAGAATCGTACAATTCCCAACGGGTTTTCCAGCCTGCTTGTTCGACGGAAGACATGCGACCGTACAGTAGAAACAGTCGCATGCCTTCCATACACTGCACGATTATCGTACGATCGCGGGATTTCCCGCGATTCTCGTACGAGAATCGTGTAGTGTATGGGAACATTAACAACAGGTTCTAGTTTCCATAATGAGGGGAGGTCTACAAACTTAAATGCTGGTTTTAGTGGAGCCTTCTGTGACCCTTGGAGACCCATGGAATAATTTCCAAGGTAAACTATTTATACTACCTGAGGAAATATCTAATAAAGAAAAACAAAAAAAAAATCAGCTGATGAAAATAATTGATACATCTGTAACCTAACCCTAACACTAAATCCTAGGCAAAATGGGGGGAATTTATCAAAACTGGAGAGGACAAAATATGGATCAGATTTGCTCTGTAGCCAATCAGCTTCTATCTTTCATTTTCAAATCTTACCTGAGAAAACTGGAGAGATGCTGATTGGTTGCCATGGGAAACTGCTCCAGATTCTGTTTGCTCCAGTTTTGCTAAATTCCCCCCAATGTATCATAGAAGAGAAATGTAGAATTAGACATCTGATATATATGTACTTTTTTTTTTTAATTCCTGGAACAATATCTCTTAGTTAAGGGTTTTAATTTTGAAACCAAGAGGATAAATAATCACTGTATGCTTAAATCCTGATCCCAGTGAGTGTGCTTTTTTAAACAGCCATTATCTACAAAGTATCTTGGCACATTTCACTCAAAGATGCTTGATTGTCAGTTCCCTATGTGGTAGCAGTCATCTAACCTGGTAAAAAAGAAAAGAGGCAGAGACAAATCCAGCTAAGGGAACTTAACCCATGAACCCTTTAATTTCCCACTACATTTTAATATATGTTTAATTCACCAGTGTAAATTGAAAACAATATTAGTCTGGTATGCACATATCCTAAAGGGTCTGTCTATTAAGTTCAGTAATTTTCTTTATTATTTTAGTCATGAATACCAAGTCTGAGGATTCATGCTATTACAGCGAGAACTATAAGTCATATGTATTATGTATTTGAAACAAAATATTATTCAATACTTAAAGGTTAAATGCTTTTATTATTAGATATAAAGCTTGAAATAATAATGCTGACTTTTGTACTAAAAATGAACCTAGGAATTCGTGAGGAACACGTTTTTAAAAATCCTGTTCACTTGTGAAAATCTACCCTTTTTGTTTAAGACTTTTTCTTTTTATCTGGGAATAAAATAAAACCACCAGTCCCCTTCAAAAGATGCCAGTACATACAGGCTACTATCATAAAGAAAACTGCAGAGCACTTACTGCTATATCGAAAGGATGAAACTTGTTTATTGAAGGATCACAATCACAACAGTAACCAACATAAGCATTCCAGGGAGCTATAGCCTTTTTGACAAAGAGTTGTCAAGAAATGCTTCATGATTACCTATGGTTGTTTACTGGCTAGTAAATGTAACAGGGCATTAAAAGGGGTTAATAGGAGCTTAAGAGAAGACTGTTGCATGCAGTTACCTTTTAATCCAATATAGAATTCACAAGTGGTACCACAGGTGAGAATTGCTCTTTCGTGTGAGGTAGTTCTGTATGAGGAGAAACTGCTTTTTTTCCTAGGCATGCCAGAGTAAATCTCATCCATATAGGACCCAGAGTGAGGTGCCCCTGGGCCTTATGGCAGGTCTTGAAGCACCTATAGTTATTCAACACAATTATCTAGGTCTCCTTGACATCATTAAAGTCAAATAGGCTGTTCACCTTGCAAGGGAATTTTCACTTAGCTTAGTAAATGAGGTGACCCTCTACAGGCTTCCATCATCTAATAATGAGCAAGCAAAACTACAGGTTTTTTGGTTTTTTTTTCCTTGCACATGATTGGGTATTTTCACCACATTTGCTAAAAGGAAAATTATCTTGCAAAGTGAACCGCTTATTTGCCTTTTGTAAACTGACCCAATGTACCTAAGCGAGAAAGTGCTAGATTGGGAATTACTGAGAGAGAGAGAGAGGGCACTTAGCAGATAAGATGGAAAGTCAAACAAGCTGAAACAGAATGGGAACTGTTTTATTACTTAAGCTAAAATGTCTAAGATTGGTGGGAGTAACTCCCTTTTCCCAAATTCACTTGGGAAAGTGGAATTACCCTTCAACAAGCAACCAAACTGCTGCAGGAAAGGTGTACAGTACATGGGCAGAGCAATATACAAAATAATACAAATGTTCCGTAGCACACATTCTATCTAGACAACAACAGAAAACCTGACCAAATTACATTTATTTATTTAAGGTATTTATATAGCGCCAACAATGTACGCAGCACATTCACAGCAGTCCCTGCCCTAAAGGAGCTTACAATCTAAGGTCCCTATCTCACATGCATACATACCAGGGCTGATGTCTTTGGAGCATGGGAGGAAACTGGAGGACCAAGATAGATTGCAGATAGTGTCCTGACCGGGATTTGAACTGGGTACCCCTAGTACAGCAAGGCCACTGTGCTTCTCATTTGCATATACATTTTGGTCCTACACTGCTTTTCCAAGGCACCTCTAATAAGCTTGTCCCCAACTCAAAACTGCCTGAGTTCCTAACTGTGGAACAAATACAGCAATGCACAATTTACGGTGGGCTACAGAAAAATGCCTGTAGTTCAGACATTGCCTTTGTGAGGTAGCTGAAGAAGCTTAAGTTTTTTTTTTTTTTTTGCTGGCTAACTTGAAAATCTCATGGGCAGCTTTTTGTATTGTTATGTATATGTCTCATGTGCCCATGGGCACCTTTTTCCCTTTATTGCTAGTTTCAAACTGATATGAGCAGCTGCCATGATTGCTTTTATGCCAGCATACAAGGGGCACACTTAGTGTGCTGCATGAAAACAGGGATTCATGATTCACATATATTACAATACATATAAAAATATTACATTTAATTAATAAAAACCCTATAATAAATATATTTGTTATAAACCTCCTAATATTGGGGCGGAGGGGGAGGCTCATCTTCAGTCCGAAATAGAAATTGCGGGGAGGGAGGGCAACGTAGTCGTGATGGGCGACTTCAATTACCCGGATATAAATTGGGCTAATGGAGCCTCAAATTCAACCAAGGAGGGCCGATGTTTGAACATGTTGAGAGACAACTTCATGGACCAGATGGTGGAGGTCCCAACTAGAAAAAATGCCATCCTAGATTTAATCATTACTAATAATGCGGAGTTAATTGAGGATATTGTTACTATATATTGAAACTGCCAACGAGATCAAAGTGATCACTCCTTGGCCAGTCTTGCTCTACCAGCAAAAAGAAAACCTTTACATGCACACAGCATAGTAAAATAGGCACAAAGTACAGATATTGGGAACACAAACAGCTGGAGGAGAGCTTTAGAGCCCAGTCTAGTTATTGCACTAGAACTGAAAAATTTATGTGCTCAAATTAAAACATAATTTACATATGAGGTGCTAGAAGGGTGTGACTACATGTTGGCACCTAATATTCCCAGATGACTATCTTCGCACTGCTATACACATTTACACACATCTAGTAAGCTTGGCTTAGGACAGGGATTCCTTGTTTTCATATCAATTACAACACACATTCAGAACGGCTATTTATTTATTTTATTTATTATCAGTATTTATATAGCGCGGACAATTTACGCAGAGCTTTACATAGTTGCACATTCACATCAGTCCCTACCCTCAAGGAGATTGCAAACTAAGGTCCCTATCTAACCTACATACATAGAGAGCAAACTTAGAGAGGAGCCAATTAACCTACCTAGAGCGTTAATTGAGATTGTTAGGCGCTTACATGTTCACCTCATTAGCACCTTTTATTTTTTTTCTCTTTCCTGTCAAGTACAAGATCACAAGGGACATCAAAGTCTTCAGCAACTGTCCCATCTATTAGCTTGGAGAAGGGAGGAGGGAAGAAGGAGTTGAGAGGAGCAGGGGCGTTGCTTACCTTGCCATTGCTGTGTGTTTGTGGAGATGCACACAGCTTGCAAGAATACACAACAATGGCTCCATAGGACCCTGCAATGGAAAGGAGCCACCCTAAAACAGGATATCAAGACCAGTGCTCAGGGGAGCAGCTGATTCTACAAGATAAAACTTTTAAACTTTAAGGTGCAGCATCTATTGTAAGTGATTTTTACCAGCATTGAAAATAGCTTAAAAACCTTTTGACTTTAATATCACTTAAATGTTCCTTGCACATGGTTGTTCTTTTCCATATATATATATAGATATATATATATCTATATATATGACTAATATACAGTAAGTGAAAACTCACTATGAAAGTGAACGTGCTGTACTGCTTTAGTGGATCAACTTTGTTACTGTGATTTGACATACATGAGTAAGTCTTGCTAAATCCATTGTGTAGGTAAATTTCTTTTATATAAAAGGCGCTTACACTAGCTTCCTATGATGCAAATTGTTGAAATCTGCTGTTTAATAATATTCTGTTATTTTCTATAGAATCAGTATTGCGTTCTGTGAATATATTCATATTTATTAGCTTATATGACAACTATGAATTGGTATTTCCATACAAAAGTAAATTCATGTTAGGCAAAAACCGCAATTATATGTAATTTACAACAAATCTTTGCTAATTATAGTATCCTTAAATAGGAAGTACTGAGAGAGTAAAATATAATTTCTCCAATACTTAGAGCTGGTGTGGGATCTTGCAGCTGTCACCCACAGGCTTTATATAATGAGAAATCATATAACTGCTGATCGGTCAGCTCAAGGCGTCTCTCCGCAGTCACTGCTCCCTGCAGGGATTCCCTACTCCTGTCTCTGTTTTTCCAGTGCTCATTGGAGGGACAGACAGGGAAGGGGTGGGCACAGCTGGTTCTGGTTCTAGAGAGGCTTACTTTGAGTCACAAAAGAGCATCAAAGCCAAAAAATGGTTTGGCTTTACTTCTCTTTTAAACTGAATCTATACTTCACCTATTCAAACCAAGAATAAGTAACCTGTTTAAAATGTTGTGGTGCTATAGTACACCAGCTGTGGGATTAGTATGTGGTTTATAGACTGTTTTAATCTGAAAAAAATATTTGGAGAGACACTACTGATTGTTATAGTAAAATTTTTCCTTCAGAGCTCTTCTAGGTTGTCACAAGTAATTACACTTTATGATGTCTTGGTATATCAGATATATGAAAAACTCATGCAACTGGAAAATTATTTAGCTATAGCCAAAAATATCATCTTCAGAGTGCAGCTTGGATTCAGCTTAAGTGTTTTAACTGGCTCTTTGTGTTGACTGAAAACCACAAGTATTAATATGCCTCACTGGGTTTCTGCTAACGTAACTGTAATAGACACGTGTCTCAATGTTGCTGATCCTTTACTGATGTCTTGAATCCAAATCAGAACCAGCAGTAGATCTTTCACTTGCGCTGTGTTCAGAACAGATTTTGTTATGCAAGCATATCTTGGTTCCATCTTAATGTACATGACACAAATACAAGACATAACTATATTTCCTGGAAATAGATTGAATCCAATTCTCAATTGTGAAAGTAAAAAAAGATTCCAAAGCACTCTATAGAACCTTTGATATATGAAATAATAATAATTACGTACTTAAATGTATTTTTAAGATTTAACTCCTGAGTTTAGTGTAATTTTAGGACTTTTAAAAGAGCCTGGATTTTAATACCACTCCTGCAGAGCTGGCACAATGGATGTCATAACAGATGCTACTGATAGATGGGTTCCTCTGCCTCACAGATGGAGTAAGCAAGATGGGAGCACCTATGCTGTATTTTTTGGGTTAGCATCCCCTGTTTCAGAAGTGCATCTCTGAGCACCAATATTAACCATGTACTGCTATTTTTTTCTTGGGGGCGGAGTGAGTACTAGGGATGATCAGACTATTTTTGGCAAAATTACTGATTTTGCCGTTGGTAGAATTTCACTGACACAAAGACTTTCAATTTTAACAATATACATATAAAATAGTGAGTGAGACCATTAATGGGCTGTTTGTAGCACAACAACAGATCCAGGATAGATGAAAAGAGCTTTCATAACTCTCGGGAGCCATTTAAAACCCATTAAATCCTTTAAAACCCCCAAACATTCACCTTAATTTCATCATCCCCATTGATCCAATGCATTTTGCCAAAGTCCTGATTTTTGCTAATGTTTAAGGGAAACGAAAACCGTCAATTTCTCTAATTCATAGTGAGTGCAGATTTTCTTTAAATATAATAAAACAATACAGTTAGCAAGTTTTGGTAAGTATTTAGGTAGAATACTCTGTGTATGGAAAACGGATGTCTTTCTGTTTGCTAACAGGCATGGCTGCCATGCTCCTATGTAATCCATTACTTTCTCCCTTTAGCGTATTTGCTCTTTAGAACTTAATTGGAACCTATTTGGCATTTCTCACGTAAATTTCCTTCTTAGGATTGTTGTTGTTTGCAGTAACTCGGCAAGACCTAATCAAGTGTTCATATGTGTATGTTGTAAATTAACCTAATTAAATACTTTCAGACATTTATAAACAAAGTCTTAAATAGCTGTTTTTCTCCATTATCGTTAAGAGAAAAGCGAGTAACAAATTTTCTCTAAGGACAGATCTAAAAAAAATATACCGGCACTTGGTTACTCTCTGTTAATAAGACATTAGGAAGCATCAAGGAAAGCGGATCTGCTGTTCATATGAACCAATTGGATCTTTTATTTTTATGTTTTTACTGCAACTTCGAGAATAGCAGGCTAAATTTGTCTCCTGATGGCATCTTGTAGAGGAGGACTTGTGTGGAAGCAGTGGTCTCTCTACAGAGGTCCGGCATGCTCCCTGCTAAGTCAGACCTGTAGCTCTGCATAAGCAAAGCTCATGCTCCCTGCTGTTTGGAGAATTCTAGCTTTGTGTAAGCAGGTTTTTTTTGTTTGTTTTTTTATGCACATGCAGTGTATTTAGATTAAACTGATCATTCTATTGGGCCTTTAGTAATTTACAATGTGAACCAGAAGGATAGTTTTGGGGGAAAAAAATCTGTATCAGGCTGGTACACTTCAAAGGATGTATGAGGTTTTCATGGGCTGAGATTAGACAGTGATACATTATTGTCCTACTGGGGTTTGCTCCACCTGTTTGGTACTATACCACCAGGCTTTTGAAATATTAACTTGTGTAAATAATAGACAGGCTCAATGAGTGTGTGTAAAGAACTCCTGGGCGATGGTTTGAATTAATAGTTGTGCAAGAGGTTTTTCATGTCCGCAAAAGGGTTATACTTTACGTAACTAAAACATTTATTAGAAAACTTAATTGAAACCAGGGTTTCCTTTTGTCTTCACAATAGTTTTCCTTGATTTGAAAAATATCTATATATTTACTGATTTTCTTTCAACTAGTGATCAACCATGGAAAACATTGTTGTTAAATGTTTGTCATTCTTAATACATACAAACTCTGTGGTGGGTCACTAAAGAGCATTGCAATCTGATTCTACAATCTGCTTTTGATCTACCAAAAACTATGTAGTCAAAGAACCTACCTGGCTTGATACAAACTGAGACTACAAAGTCTTGTTAAATTTAACCCCTTCATGACTGAGCTAGTTTTCAGTTTCTGTTCATAAATGACTGACACACTTGTTACATTTTTGCTGTGTGATTCTTCCACAGCAGTAATATACTTTCTTACTAAATGTACCCACACATATTATATATTGTTTTTTAGAGGACAGATAGGGCTATATAATTATATCACATATGTGTACCTAACCCCTCACTTAGTTTGAATAAAATTAAAAAATGAGGAAAAAAACTAGAAGAAAACACTTTTTTCACAAGTTTTGATTATTATTTTTTTTAGAATGTTTTTATATTAATTATAGTATAAAAAATATATTTACATATCATTTTTATTTTCCTAATTTTGTTTTACACTTTATTTAATTTTTTTTACACTTTGTAAAAAACAAAATAATTAAAAAAAAACTTTTGTTTTTCTTGTCAGTTTATATCAAGCAGTCACTATGACTGCTTGATAAATTAACTTTTTTTATAATTTTTGGCAATTAGGCTGCTCCAAACTTAGGAACAGCTAATAATAAAGAGACTGATCCTGACTTTAATCAGATTCAGATCTCCCTAAAAGCTCTTTGATCGTGCCTAGATGATCAGAACTGATACATTTCACTCAAAAGATATACATTTTATCTTTTTAGTGAAATGTATCTAAACATCGGGCTCTCGAGCTGTCAAAACAAATAGCAGAGAGGTGAGTCACTGCTACCTCTCTGCTATTTTCAGCTGTCAAATACAGGATCGCAAATTGCGGTCCTGTATTTGCATGTAACGGCTTCATTCTTTCATTACTGAAAGGAAGAAGCTTTTACAAAAAGCTTAACTATTTCATTAATGAATGCCTCAATACTAAGGCATTCATTAATGTCTGGTAACTGCTGAGAATCAGCTGTTACCAGCATTACAAAGCCTGATATAACTTGTCACGTACAGTGTAAGTGACCAGTCATATAGGCACAAAGTGCTGGGACGTACACTGTACATCTCCCGTCACGAAGGGGTTAAAGAATATTGTATAATTAAATAAAAATAGGTGTGGCCAGTTTAACACAGACACTATGGCATTTTTAGAGTCTTACATGTACAAAGAACAGGCTGTTTTCCCCCTTTAGCTACTGCTGATGGGAGAGGCACATGAGGGCTTTCAGATAGGAATTCCTAATTTATACACTTTACAGAATTGTCTCTTACATCGATAATAGACAGCATACCTCCAACTATTTTCAGATGGGAAAGCATTTAGGCAACAATCTCCTCTAGCTATCCATTGAATTAGATCTTTTTTCTTCATTTCCTGTTTGACATAGGAAATAAAGGACATGTCTACACTTTTAGTAGAGTGGGGAAGGGACGGAGGAAGTATTAGAACCTCACCTCCTGTCCTAATGACCACACAGAAAGTAAGGGTAAAGTCCCTGATATGAATAGAGACAGTAATAACTGTAATGAAATAGTGAACAAAAAATTCAATGAAAGCCATATTCTCTTTCCGGGGGGATATGAAACACTTGGAAAAACAGACACACGAAGAACATACAAACTCCATGCAGACAAATACATATTCTCAGCATGTGGAAATGCAAATAAGCCTTGTCAAAATTCACCAAGGTTTTAGGATGTTTAGATCTGGCACCAAAACGAGACATTGTGAGCATGCTGGCAATTCGCACATCCAACAATAATATGAGCGTGATATCAGACCATTTCCTCTGGCTCCAAAGTAAAAAAATATGGATTGGGAAAGCAAGTCTCCATCAGTAACTCAAGTGTTCTTGGAAATTGTATGTGTACAGCATAAGGCTTATGACCCATCATTACTCATTAATGCTATTCCACATAGACACTTCACAGTGCCAAAATATATACGAAGACCACATCTTTTTTAATATTGAGAAAGAAATATGCTGTAAAGCTGATGTGATCTGCAATCCTCAGTAAGCTGCTTTCCATGCATTAGATACTTTATATTCCATATTATTATTATTATACAAAATATACATTCTGTACCTTTTTAGGTATTTGTAGTCTGTCAATAGTAAATATTTATTTGGGCTATTTCAATGCTTCCATTTTGGTTTACTTTAATTTAGTTTTAATGATATTTAATTTAGTTTTCTTTTCTAGCTCTACCCACACACACAACAGGTGCATATATCTGACACAGGAATGACACGTTTACATCATAGTATGTATATCAAAGCTGAGTTGTATGTCACAGTTCTGCCCTCAAGGAGCGTAATCTGAGGTCCCTAAATTGGCCCTATATGTTTTTACATATAGGGCCAATTTAGACAGGAGTCCATTAACCCTCCAGCATGTCTTTGGAGTATTGGAGGTAACCGGAGGAAACCTACACAAGCACAGGTAGAGCATGCAAACTCCTTGCAGATAGTGCCCTGACTAGGATTTGAAAATCTATCATCATATGCATGAACTGAAGCTGGTTTTTATTTTATAGCTGCTGTCACGCATACCTTTTCTCAGAATTGGTAGTTGTTGAGTTCTTCTGCTTTATCTTTGCATTTTTCTAAACTGCATGTCAGCCTACAGAGACTGTCAAGCCTTTGGGGTCTATTTATAAACAATGTGCAGAGTTGTTGACCTTGTGAATCTCTATAAACTGTGCGAACGGATGCACAAGTGAACGTTCTTGTTATATTTTCTTTATAAGTCGAATGTATGTTTCGAATGCCATCTTGTAATACCATATTATAGCCACTAGATTACCATACCATAGGAGCATAGAAAATAATTTATTTCCGATGCTATGCAGCTCCATCTATCAAATTAACCCTTTAACTGTTGCTGTAAGTATTATTGATTGTGAGCATCAGGATAAAAATGCTGGTTGTCTCCCTGTATATAATTCAATAAAGAGTCACAGGCCTGGAACAAGCATGCTGGCGGACACAGAAAAGTCTTGGAATTCCTTATCTCTATACTTATTCAGGGTCACAGACTCAGAGATCATTACAGCCAAAGCATCTGCATTGCAGCCAGGGAACTAGAATTCTCAAAAGGAGATGCCACTAATGGCAGTCTACATCATTTTCTCATGAAAGTTGTTCTTTTACCCTATTGTAATTCAGAGTTTTATGACGCTTAGACACCAAGACCAATGTTGGTATGCATCAGTAAACTTGATAATAAGTCTGTCTTCTTTTACTAATTGACAGCGGTTCTGAGAACTAAGAACATGCACAGCTGCACATTCCTAGTTCTCTGTTGCAAGATTACTTAAAGTGATACTGAAGCCAAAACGTAATTTTTGTTTTTTTTGCGTCTGTCTCCCCATGAAAGAAAATCCCAAAGTTTTGGGTTGTTACCGGAACAGGAATAGTTGGGAAATATTCCATTGGTGACACTAGGGGGTTGATTTACTAACCTAAACACACGCACGCACCAGGTGCGTGTGATTTTCACACAGCAAAACGTATTTATCAACCAAAAAGTCTCTAAAAGCATATTTCCACTAATGACATATATGGAAAAATCATGCACATGATGCATATATAATGCTGCTTCACAGTTTAGACAAAAATGGTTAGCTCATGCATTTACATTCCTGCATTCATCAACGCAAGCAACACAACATAGAGCTAATTTACACAACATCACCTTGCAATTCATGCAGGGCTTTGCACAACACACCTGCTGGGTGTGTACACACTACAAAGGTGTTTAGATTCCACCCATAGATCATGCTGGGAGGGAACACACTACAGAGGTGTATACATGTTCGTGGTGTGTTTATAAGGTTAGTAAATCAACCCCTAGTTCTTGTGACCCTTCTGAGATCCTGGTATTTGCCTTTTTTTTTTTTGAAAGGATTTCCTCTTCCTTTTGTGGCTATTGGAAAAGAAGTGAAGAGAAATCTCCACCAATAGTGCTCAAAAGAGGCGGCCGGAAAATCTTTGTACAGACGGTAGTCAATAAGCTGCCGGCTCTGTTCAGGTATTCTTACAGAGGCCGGCGGCATTGCTGGAGGAACTTTCCCTATTTTTTTTGTTCAGCCCGCAGATTGAAATAAAAAAATAGAGCAGGGTATGGCCAGCTTTACTCTATCCAAAACTGTCTTGTTTAAAGAAGAACTCTGTGCAGAAATGTAATTAACCTTTGCAGTGGGGCTACCCCCACAATGCAAGGGTTAACTACTAGTTTTTGCCTTTTGGGTAAAAAAAATAAAAGTTAAACTCACCTGAACCTCAGAGACAGAGGCGCTCCCTCCAGCCTCTCTTCTCCTTCTCCTCTTCCTAACGCCCTATGCACTGTATTGGAAATGATGACTCTAGGATTCCTAGACCACTGATGTGAAGGGGGAGAGATGCTCCAGGGACCAGTCTAAGATCCAGGCATCTCAGAGGATTGGTTGAGTATTACTATTTTTTTTACCCTAGGCAAAAATGAGTAGTTAACCCATTGCAGTGCGGAGGTAGCCCAACTGCAGGGGTTAATATAATTTCTGCCTGGAGTTCTTAGTTTTCACAGCAAGGGCCATTTGGACCTATAATGTACTGCAGTCATAAAGTGGTTATAATGTAGTTTTGTTTGTACAAATGGTAAGATTGTAGGGTATTCTACTTTTAAATGTGTATAATCTTCTAAAGTGCACATCTGTGTAAACTAATAGTAGTACCGCCTTCTTTCAGCATCTGAATGAAATATAAAACATTACCTGTACCAGTATAAATTACAGATTCCACTGTCTGGTTGGTTGAAATAAGTTTCTGCATTCTACATATCATTGTTGTACTTGAATTAGCTTGACTACTCATCAATGTATCATGGGGTTCATGTGACTGCACAGGGAACAGTCCTGTAATTTGCATAACTGTTTAATTTGCCAGGCAGCATGCAAATGATTAGAAGAAATTTTACTTGATGATTTCTCTATCTGGCTGAATGGTAATTGTATTTTGTTAGGTATTCACTGTCATTTTTTGTTTCCTCCTTAACAGCAAAACTCCACTACAGCACTAAGACTGTCCCTTGTACAGATGGTATGCTGGGCCTCAACTCAGCACAGCGTTTGGACGCAATAAAGGCCTCTGGGACAGAGCAGCTTTCCATTCTGTACACCCAAAGGTATGTCATATGGTACACAATGACCTGAAAGCAGGATTTCCTAACTGTGAATATAGAACTTATTTACAGTAATGTTTTTTATTATAGCCTTCTCATTTATTCCACATGGATAACAAATAGAACACGTTATTTTATTATATAGTCTCTGATATTTTATTTATTATTGGTATTTAATATATATCGCCAACAATTTATGAAGCACTTCAGTCAAATCAGTCCCTGCCCTCAAGGAGCTTACAATTTAAGGTCCCTATCTCACATGCATACATACA
Organism: Nanorana parkeri; assembly: GCF_000935625.1. Lineage (NCBI taxonomy): Eukaryota > Metazoa > Chordata > Amphibia > Anura > Dicroglossidae > Nanorana > Nanorana parkeri. The sequence goes on from NW_017307200.1 coordinate 507,461, forward strand.
GGGCAGATTTAGACAGGAGCCAATTACACTTCCAGCATGTCTTTTGAGTGTGGGAGGAAGCCCACACAAGCACAGGGAGAACATGCAAACTCCTTGCAGATAGTGTCTATCTATAGTGTCAGTGCTATATCATTAAAAGTCAATGATAGATCATAAGATTTTGACTTTTACTATTATGAGGGCGATCCTGTATTGGGCCAATGCCTGGTCATGTGATATCTTTCAAGATTATATACATAATTTTGATGGTCTATAATCAGATAAAGAGGTTATGACAGCAGTTTACAGTGTGTAGGGATCTAGAATTTTTCCAAATTCTCCTTCTACACTTTTGTGATCTGTTAGGGTAGATTAGTCAGCTTAGCTGTGATACCTTGTGTTCTCTTAAGTGTGCAGTGATTGATCCTAGTCACATGCTGTGTTGGGTGTGCTAGAGATAACACTCCACATGAAGGATGTTTAATGCCTGGCTAATCAGTACGTCTGGGGAGCCTGCTGTGCATGCTGGGAGGGCTATTAAATATCTGAGGCACTTCCTGGCACAGTCTCTTTCCGTCCAGGGTGTTCCCCTGTGTGGATGCCACAGTGATTCACTAAATTAGGCCCCAGACCTGAGGGCCTAGGGGTATGGAAGATGTGAGGATCTCCCAGCCTGGGAGGTGTCCTTAAGATGCTGACTGCAATTGAGTGTTATCCTGGCCTAGAGGCAGCAAGCTGCAGGTGTCCCCCACAAAGATGGTGAGTGACGGACTGAGCTTCGGAAACGAACACTAGAACCTTCCACTGCTGTCATGCCTTGATGTAATGACTGAGCATACACTAGAACTTCAGATGCAAGGAGCCACCTTTACATGGTATGTGATCAGTCAGTATAGCTGCATAGAAGAAGGAACTAGAAAGATATACATCTATATAGAAGACCAGAGGAATATGCTTTGTCATACCAAAAAGGGTATCCTGTGCTCCCTCATCCTCCTACCTTTATTCTCCATGCACATGCAGAATAAAACTACTTAAAATATATTCCAAGTGACTGAAGCTCATTACTCTTATCCACTACTGTAAGCACAGAAGAATATGCCCAGGGACCAGGTAATTCTCAACTGGGGGTCCCACTTGTATACCACAAGGCCTAGCTGGGTGAAGGCACTGTCGCTAAAACATATATCCAGTCCCATACGTCCACTTAGCGGAAGCTCAGGGTTTTCAAGTTACCTAAAGGTCGACCGTGGTAGCTGATCGGAGACGGTCATCTCATATGCCCCCCCCCCCGAGTGTTTAAAAGGAGAGCCAAGCATGCAATGAACAAGTGTCATACAATTTGATTCTAGAGTTGCTGTCTGGGCAACTTCCAGTTCTCCATTGACTGCAGTATCCTTCTGTAGCCTCTTTTATTTGTGTTTCTCCTGTACTTGCAGTAAATATGGCTGGATATGAAAACTTTGATTGACAGGTCTAGAGTTCTGTGCAAGCAAGGTATTGACAGAGCATAGTATTACCCTTTCTTTCTTCTAAGAGTAGTATTTTTATTGTTTGCTCCTTATAATTGATTAGTTTCCTCCTTTTGTATTGTGAGCTCCTTTTAAAATTAAATATTTTTGGTTTGGCCTGGAATTGCTTGCAATTTGTATTGTGAATGAGCAGACTGAATGAGGCTGCATCAAATAAAGAGCCCCCTCTTGTGGTTATCCAGCAAATGTCTATATTTGAACAATTTCAAAAATATGGCAGCGCAAGCATGTAAAACTGCGACCATCCCAACAAAAATTACTTTCATGAAAACACCGCAATAACTCAAAATGCTAATAAAATATGTTCACTAAAAATGTGCTATACTATCTCTTTAAATCTATCTATCTAAATTTTTAGTGCAGTCAGATTTTCATACAAAGCACTTAGACCAAAATGTACTAAATAAGCCAGCAGCCTAGAGAAATGTACGATGCAATACACATGTTTAATGACATCAATTTATCAACATTACTTATTTTAGTACACTGCATGATGGCAAAGTCAAGTGTAAGGCTTATTGGAATGTGCCCTTTAGTGTAAGTAAAAGAAAATATCTAAGAAAACAAGATTATCCTTTTCTAAAAATATCTTGCTGTGAGATATTTCTGGGAATAGAAAAATGACAGTATGTATTTCATGTTCCTTATAAAAGTGGCCATGCTAGGAGTTTTTTGCCTTAATAATAGGTTCCTCATGACAAACAGGTCACTTATTAGCATCAACAGGGTAAAAATACACACACACCTATTTAAACTATCTGATATATATTACTCTAGGTTATTAACCAATGTATGTAGGTGGCAGTAAAAATAATCATCCTGCTTAAGATCAGTATTCTTATGTGACTTTTTTTAAGGACCATGATCTTTTTTTTTTTTTCACAGATGGATTATGGGAATGCAACAATTGTATGCATAGGTTTATTGATGTGATACAATAGAATTATATTCCATTACCTGCAGAATGATAATACGTTGGAATACTTTGCCTACATCTCAGTTTATGTGACTATATACTTTGAATTTATAGCCCATATGGTGTATTGTTATTTGTATCCCTAACCCTAGTGACTCACTCTTATTGCGGACATTCTTTCCATTTACTCCAGTTCCTGTCATTAACACAAATTGACAACATAATTACATGTCACTTTCACAGTGTATACTTGTTTTATTTGCTCTGAAACCAAATACTGATACAGTTGTATTCCTTAGTAGTCTGCAACAGGTTTTCTATTTTTACACTTTCAGTAAATAATCAGCTGAGGCCCTTATGATAATTTTTGGCTGTTTTCGGCTGCATAGTTCCTAACGCCTAGTAGGACATAAATTAATGCATTATACATATAGATGAAATACAAATTTATATTTAGGCTTCTATGCTTACATGGGAGGTAATTATGATAAACCAAAAGCTGAGCTCCAGGCAAAGAGAAAAATGCACAGATAAAATTCATATAAAGAGGCTGTTTTACCTGCCAAAGGATTAGCATTTCTGTGCATTCAGCTCAGCCACACCACACCACCGCCAGTCATTTCTGGCAGGGTAAAATACTTGATATTTTTTTCTGCTGCAGTTCAGTTACTTATAGCTCTCCTTTTCACTCCCACTCTAACTTAGCAGTGAAAGGAGAAGCATCTGATCGATGAGCATATCTCTGTCACTCTGCTTTTTCCTGTTATCTGCATGCTCCTTGCACTGTAGAACAGCTGTTTTTGTTTTGCTGCTTCTGCCTCTTTTATTTTGAGCTCTGCTGTACAGGGATTGCAAGAGGCTGATACCTAGCCAAAATCATGTACTTGCTTTTAAAAAAATACATATAATAATGCATTAATGATTACAGAACTGCAATTATTTGTGTATTTGTTCTTCATGGAGTTTAGCTTGAAGCAAAAGGCAGCCTGTTCCCTCCACGCACTTGGCTACACACAAGAGCGCATATTTGACCCATATAAAATAAATTCCAACTTAAAGAAGTTTAACCCTATAGCTAATGGCTTTACATGCTTTCTTAAAATGCCATGCTCTCTAGTACAAAGTTTGGAATATTTCACTTTGAGAGTACAGTGCTCAGATCAACTGTAAAGGTTCTGAGCACATTGAGTCTAACAAGCTTAACCACTTGCTGCCCGGAGCAATTTCTTACATTTGCACACACAAGATAAAATCAGAATTTTGGGCTAGAAAACATCTTCAGACCCCCAAACAATTATATATTTTCTGAAAGCAGAGGCCCTGTAAAATAAAAAGATGCTAGTTGCAATTTTTTATGTCGCACAGTATTTGCGCAAATGTTTATCAAACAAGTATTTTTAGGATAAAATACACTCAATGAAATCTAGTGCACCGAAACAGAATATAATGCCCAATGTTTTGGTAAAATATCAAAGACGGTCACGACGGGTAAATAGATACAAAACATGTCAAGCCTTAAAATTGTGTGCGTCCATGAAACCGCACAAAAACTACATTAGCCAAAATTTCCCATAAGCGACAATTTAAACGCTTTTACGGCTCATCAGTTTAGTGGTAACAGTCAGTGGGCCTAGAATTATTGCTCTCCCACACATATGTGACATGTGTGGCACAATTTCTGTGTTTGCACGTAGGCACATCCGCCATGTGTTTGCGTTGTATGTGAGGGGCAGGGGACTTTAAAAAAAATGTACAAGCGATCCAGCTCCTGAATAGATGCCGAATCAATTTGTATTTAAACAGCCGGCTGTTTAGAACGGTACCAAGAGCACGGCTGCAGCTGCAGCAGCCGTGTTCTTGGTATAACCACTTCCAACAGAGGACGTACATTTACGTGAACTCGCTCGAAGTGGTTAAATTAAACTATTTTGTCCCATGCAGGGCAAAGTGACAGATTCACTTTAATGGCAGCAAATACAATAGCTATATTTAGCTGCCCTGATACGCCACTGGACACAGAGAAAGGACCCTATGTAAGCTTCAAGTCATTAAATAGCTAAGGACTCTCTCCCTGACCAATGGGACGGTGGAGGGAGAGGAGAGCATAAGATACTGGGGCCACTGTTAAAGTGAATTGAGTGAGTTAATGAATGATTCCCTACCTGTTACTGACCAAGAACAAGCATGCAGCCAACTAAGTCTGCCAATTATGAGTGGCAGCTTAGCGTTCTGCAATAAAGTTCACTGGTGTTTAGGAGAACCAGTCACTGGATTATACCTATGCAGAAATGTGCACAATTTGTCTACATTTCTATATATCATATTTGTGCATGCTTGCTGGAATAAAAGTGTATGTTTCCCCCTTTTTTAGTTTTACTAGTTTTGTGTAAATCTGGCATTTTGGAGGGTCAGAAGTCACCTAAATTCTGAGAATTGTTGCCTTTCAACTGATTGACCTCACACACCATTCAAGATGGGAAATTGTGTGAGAGTTCAGGCAGTTAACAGGCAAGCAATTGTCAGACATCACTTGACCTGTGACCCTCTAATTGTCTCAGGAAGTGTAGTAGTTTACATATTTCCATCCTGAAGGGTTGTGCTGGTTCAGCACCATTTCTATAGCAGGAGCAAATCAAACAATGACAGTTCTTAAGATGACCTCTGCCCTGTAATTGCCTCAGTAACAGTAGTTTCCATATTTCCATACCAACAGGCTGTTTTTAGGCAGTATAGAAGTGGTATCCATAGAATATGCTGTTCTACATAATAATTGGTCCTATCCCAAGAATCCTGATTCTTTTGGCAGTTTTAAACGCTGATTTGTATATCCTTGCTTACCAAACGGCATTCTTTTGAAACATTTTGTGACTAGTTACTGTTTTCTAATGTTGGTTGCTGTTTTCTCTATGCCGATGACACCCAAATATATCTCCTTCCTTTCTATCTCTTCACGCATCACTAATCTACTCACTGCCATATCAACATGGATGTCACACAACTTCCTCAAACTAAATCTTTCCAAAACTAAGCTTATAATATTTCCTCCTCTCCGGGTCCCCTCCCCAGACTTCTCCATCACAATCAACAGCACTACAATCAACCCCTCCCATCAACCTAAGGTGCCTAACCTAAGGTGTAATCCTTGATTCTTAGCTCTCCTTTTAGCCCCACATCCAATCACTATCCAATTATTGCTGATTTCCAAAATGTGCCCCTTTTTTTAACAAATGGCACTGCAAAGCTTCCAATTCACTCCCTTGTAATATCTCACCTCGACTATTGTAACTTCCTACTTGTTGGCCTACTACTAAACAGGCTATCATGAATGCTGCTGCCAGATTCATCCACCTTGCCAACCGATAAGCGTCCGCCACCCCCTCTGCCAATTGCTCCACTGGCTCCCACTTGCCTAATGTATAAAATTTTAAATACTAACAATAACCCACAAAGGCAACTACAACTCTGCCCCAAACTTCATCACCCACCTCAAAATTTCACCCAAACCCCCCATTCACCCTCCCAAGAACTCCTGCTCTCTTGCCACCTGCTCGCACGCTCTCCTCCATGTTTTTTCCAGAGTGTCTCGCATCTTCTGGAACTCTCTACCTCCTTTGTATCACTTGCCCCTCCTACTTGATTGTAGGCTCTCACGAGCAGGTACCTCCTGTACTGCGATTGTATTTTTAACTGTATCCTCTCCCTCAGTTTTGTAAAGCCCTGCACAAACTGTTGGCGCTTTATAAATCCTGTATAATAATTAGACATGTAAGCGGCGGAAAAATTTGGTTTCATTCGGATATTTAGTTATTTCGGGATTCAGAAACTAATTCGGTTGGGGTTTGGATTTGGACGAAATCTGAATTTTGTTAGTTTACGAATATTAATTGCGAGTAAAACGGAAAACCATTTGCAGATATTAATAATAAAGCTGAATCTCCTAGACCCGAATAGCATTCGGGACCCAAATTTCCGAATTGCATTTGGAGCTCCCCAATGCCATTCGGGTCTGGGAGCCTCAGCTTTAGTAATATATGTATATGGCTCCCAGACCCGAATGACATTCAGGTTCCGAATTTCCATATTGCATTCAGGAGCTCCCTAATGCCATTCGGGCCTGTTAGCCATATACATATATTACTAAAGCTGAGGCTCCTAGACCCAAATGGAATTCGGGATCTGAATTTTTGATTTGCATTCGGAAATACGGATCCCGAATTAAATATGAAATATGAATAATAATGTTTATGAATACTAGTATAGTGGATACTCATTAACTTCCTTTTGAACATAGTCTTTTGTTTTGATTGATTGTTTAAATACAGTATAATCTGCTATTGCTGAGTTGCCTCTTTACTTGAGGTAAAATATTATCTTCATACAATTTAAATAAAGGTAAAAGGTATTACTAAGTGAGCGAATAAATTGGGCCAGCAGATAAATTTTCACAACTGATCTACATAAATACTGAACAGAAAAAACCCCACAAATAATTCACATGGAAAATATACAAATAGTACTAATACATGTCCATAATACAATCTTACACCATCAAAGTGCAAAGCTGAAAAAACTTCAACTATTGCAGTGATGTCACAAAAGGTGCAATTCATGCACAGAGTGATCTCTTGATGATAAATTACTTGTTAGGGATTCCTCCTTTAGCATGCGACTGTGCACCTTCTTAATTTAGTAAGAATATGGCCTGATATGCAAGCTCCTCTGTTCCTCTACACATTCAGTTTTCCAAGATACTCATAGGTTTCAAAATAATAATATCCCACCCAGTCGCAGATTAGAGAAAGCAGGCCTCGACTAGGGTAAATACTGTTTATTTTATCAATAACTATAAAATAACACATATATGCTCAGTGCCCACTAGCACTGTAACAAAACCACATAAATATTGATCTCCATATCTCTTATGCAAAGGTGCTGCAGCACCTTTTCACTTGTCCGCCTTCATAATATAGACTATCTGGAGTTATTAAAAGCAGGCTAATGATTCTACCTGCCAGCAACAGTGTTTGCTCTTAAGCATTATTAACATGGCGCAAAGGTAAAAATGCAGATCAATTGCCTACCTATTACAGCAATGAATTTTGAATGGCACCCAAAACATTGTTCAGTAGAGACAACCTATAGCAGAGCACTACAACACACTTGTGTGTTGCCTTCTAAAAAAAAGTGTGTGTCTTTTGGCGTACTGTGGTGAATTGACATTAATATTGAATTCGACTATATAATATTGAATCTTTATCACGTCAAGGCTTGACAGAACGCACACAATGGACAGTATAAGTGTGAAGGTCTTATTGTTTTAGAAAGAGAGATACATACCTGAAGAACATTAGAGTATCTTATTTCTGAACTTTTGGGTTGTGTGGTGTGTCAGTGTAAATACAATGATCATTGTGCTAAAGTTACTTCTGCTTCATTTAAATGATAAAGAAATGTCCATAAATCTGTTACTGTACAGTTGTGAAAGCTTGGCTATTTTTATAGGTATTATATTAAATATATTTTTTTGTTTTTTCTTAGGCAAGGAGAGTAATGTCCATGTTGTACTACACTCTGATTATAGCATTTTTGATCGGCATACAGGCTGCACCAAAGACCAAAGACCATGCCCCAGGCGGGACATCAACAAGACATCGTATTCAACACCAGCACACACATCGAACTAAGTCACTTCACCGGCATCATGGGAAATTAGAGGCACATGAACCTTCTATGTTTCACAACATCACAGTTGATCCTAAGCTTTTCAGGAGGAGGAAGTTTCGCTCACCAAGAGTTTTATTTAGCACCCAACCTCCACCATTATCAGAAGACCTCCGGAACTTGGAATATTTAGATGATGAGGAGTCCCTCAATAAAACTATCCGGGCTAAAAGAACAGTACATCCGGTCCTTCACCGGGGGGAATACTCTGTATGTGACAGTGTCAGTATGTGGGTTGGGGAAAAAAACACAGCCACTGACATCAAGGGCAAGGAAGTAACTGTGCTAGGGGAAGTCAATATAAACAATAACGTTTTCAAACAGTACTTTTTTGAGACCAAGTGTAGAGATCCAAAGCCAGTGTCAGGTGGATGCCGTGGGATTGACTCAAAACATTGGAACTCCTATTGTACCACCACGCACACCTTTGTCAAAGCATTGACCATGGAAGGGAAGCAAGCAGCATGGAGGTTCATACGGATTGATACAGCCTGTGTTTGTGTGCTCAGCAGGAAAGGTCGAACCTAAGTGAACTATTTCCTGCTGTCCCAGCTTCTCCCCACCCCTACCTCAGCCTGTAAATTATTTTAAATTATATGGACTGCATGATATATTTAAAATTTTTACAAGAGACTATTTATTAAAAAGTTTTCAAAACACTGTGTTTTCTACAACTAAATTTAATGAGCTTGTTTTGCTGGAATAAGGTTATCCATTAAACAAAATATCTAAATTACACCCGTAACGTAGTGACATTTAGGGTTACACAGCCTTGTCTTTTTACTCCATAATTGACTTTGTCTCTAGAACAAACACAAGAAAACTGCTGCAAATGTGAAATGCAAACACCTAGACCTGCTTGCACATATCTGCAACAGCCTCAAAAAGCCTGCAGATACAGTGAAATGCCAAGCCATTCTGACAGGCAAAGCTCCAGCACATATTTGTGAAGTGATGGAACATAGCTGCAAGCTTCAACATTACTTGGAAGTGTTGGAACTTTTCCAATTTGGCCTTATCTGCATGCTTATTGAAGCCCCTGTGTTATACCTGCAGTAGCTTCTCTTTTTTTTTTTTTTTTAATTTAGGCACTTTTTAGTGTCTAATAAAAGTGTCATTCCAACCAACACATCTGTTGTGGCCATTACAATGGTTTCCTTCCCTACTGATTTGATTTTTTTAATTTGAATACAAATAAGTCGGGGGCTAACTTAACCCATAAAGGTTTGTATAAAACAAATATTTATCACTTCTGGGTGGACCAACCATTTATTGAGCACTGAGGGCTCTGTGAGCTCAAACTTTTAACTTATGGCTGTTCTGAAATGGATTTGATTCTAATGAAAATGATGCCCCTGGTTACTGAATTCTCTCTAAATGTACCCTTGGTGCAAAACACTTTTTGCTACAAGTCTATTGGCATTTGAATTAGTGGTTCAAGCCTTAAAATTCAATACAACCCAAAGAGCTGTATAACAGTAGAGAGTGTGTTAGTTTTGAACCTGAGCAAATTTAAGTAAACCTATAGCAACAAATTAGCACTTATCTTACATGGTTTAATTTGCCCAAAACTGACAACAAATTTAACCTGGTTACTATGACTTATTTACATCAATACAGACTAAACTATGCTAGCTCAGGTACACATTATGTACAATGTTAGTAGCATTCCGTTGAAATATTGAATTACTTTCACCAGTTTCTTAGCCACTGAAATTAATTGGTAAAATTCCTTATGTACTACATTTAAAGCTGGATAGTGTTCATCCCCATCTGCAACTGTTTTGCCCCAGAGGGAAGCTGGGAGCAATGACAGAACTCAGAATCTGAGTTCCAAATGCAATACTTAAATCTATATATATAGTAGAAATAAATGGAAAAGTAAACTTTCAGTACAATTCACACATGACTGTATCAGCAATATCAAAGCATAATATTATTTTTCGTAAAAATTTACCTTTTGCCATAAGAAATGCTCCTCTTAAGCTTCTTCATGTGTCCTAACTAGGGATGGTCCTGATGTTCAAGTCGACCAACGGGTCGACTCGAACATTGGCAGTTTGTGTGTTTGGCGAACACACGAACGATCAGGGCATTCAGTGGGCCGAACGCCCCACAAGGCACTGCCCAATTTATATTTTGCCAGCATCTGTCAGAATGCCATTCTGCGGTGGGAGTTCGTTGCGAGCAGATGGGTCGGCGGGTTTAAAAAAAAAATTTTTTATTTCATTGATTTGTCGTTGTGGACAACTCTGGACGTCGTAATTGACCCTAGGATTACATAGATGGATCCATTTTTTTATTTATTTACCCCTTACTCATTCACAACGGAAGAGGCCGCATCTGGGTGCCCCTTTTTATTAAAGGGGCACCCTGATATGAATAAGCCCCCCTTCCGCACCCCCCACAACCAACGCCCCAGGGCTTGTGGGGAAGAGGCCCTTGTCCCCACCGGCACGGAGTGACCCTGGAAAAGCACCCTCTCCAGTGCTGAGGTATGGCAGGAAGGGGGGGCGCTCGCTCATCCTCCCCCCATTCCTGCCCTTCCAGGCCTGTGCTTGGATCAATGGTCTAGTTGGGAATTTTAGGGGAGACCCCCATGTCCCATGGGGGTGTTCCTCCTTAAAATTTCTACCAGACTTTAAGGGCCTGCTATGATTTTGGGGGGGAACCCCACATGCTTTTTTTGTTTTTATTTAAATGGGGTCCCTCCTAAAATCCCTACCAGACCTAAAGGGTCTGGTGTTTGGGAGGGGGAACTGCATGCTTTTTTTTTTCTCTATAAATTTATTTTTTTCTTTTATAAATGTAATTTTTGCTGCAGCAGGTTCTATACATCGTACAGATGTGCCACTTTACAGGCATTTTAAGGGGACCCCCCAAGGCACGGTATTTAAAGGAATTTTTCATTTGTATTGTTTCACTTTAAGCAATGTTCAAACCACTGCTCTTAAAAAACGGAAAAACGGTAGTTTTTAAAAGTGTTTTTGTTTCATTGATACATGTCTCCGAGGGTAGTACCCGATTCCCCATACCCTTTTTATGGCCAATTACGTGCATATAAGGTTTCAAAATGGGGACAATTGATTTTCAGAGTTCTGGTCCCATAGACTTTTTCATTTAAGTTCGAGTTCAAACTTTTTCCATGGTCCAAAGTTCGAACTCGGGTGTGTTTGGCCTATCACTAGTCCTAACATCTAGGAGGCTTAATGTGTAATTCCACTTTTGCAGTCAAATTTGAGAAACCCCACTCTGTTTGTGTGTTCCCATTCACACAGCACACCTGAAAATATTTTATTTTACAAAAAATCTTATCTTTCTAATTTATTTGGAGTAGGTTCATTCAGGACTGTAAACTATTCTGAACAATTTCAGAGTGGGGTCATAGCGAAAGTTCATTATCATACAATGCACCACCCATGCCTTGAGATCATTAACCCTTGGTTAGGACAGACAGTGTTCACAGTTTATCCCTATGTCCCTGTAAAACTCCCTTGGATCTTAGGCATGCACTGTACATGTAGCTTCGACTTTGGTCAGTCTGAAGTCCTATCCTTTCTGGTACTAAGCCCCAATCCCTGTCTCTCAACTGTCCAATATCAGCAGAGGCATTTTAAAGTTAAATGATAGATGCCCAGGCTTCACCTGAAAAAAATAGTGGCTTTATCTCAACTTGGCCAGAACTCAAGGCCCCATGTGCAGGCTCTGCCTGACAAGGTGGTGCTCCACAAGGATCAATTTTACCATTAATACAATACTTGCAGACATCACTTATGTAATCTGTGCTTGTTACTATTTAAAACATAACCATTAGTAAATCCTGGATTTTCTCAGTGATAACAAATTAGTCTGATTTGCCAAAGGCAAATAGGCTGTTTCACTTTGCAAGGGAATTTGCTCTTTGCAGGGGATGTTTCCGTTACCTTGGTGAATGTGGTGAAATTTCACTTTGCATAGAATACCCAATCATGTGCAAGGAAAATGTGAAAAAAACTGTATTTTTTTAGGGGTGGTAATGATTAAAATTTTTGTGTTCAATTAATCGAAATTTTTTAAAATCGATTAATTTCGATTTTATTATAACGCCCATACAGATCCAACTACATTGGCCTATACACATACAGCACAGCAATGAAGTAATAAAATGAGCTAGGATCACACTAATCCAGCATGTTATTAATCTCACGTGTCCCACTCAATATGGCCGCCGCTTGAGTGGGGCAACTCAGAATAATAACGTGCTGGATTAGTGTGATCCTAGTTCATTTTATTACTTCATTGCTGTGCTGTATGTGTATAGGCCAATGCCTTGGCTGGCGCTCGTGCAGAAAGTTTCTTGGGCAAACTCACCGGCCCAAGTGGCTCCGTCGGCTAACGAACGACTCCTCCCCCTTACCCCTGTTAGCCGACAGAGCCACTTGGGGGAGGAGTCTGGTGACGTCAATGTCCGTGACGTCACCGGAACGCCGACGGGACTCCCGGAAGCCGGCGGAGAGGTGAGGGTTTTCATTAGCGATCAAAATAATTTTAATCGATCTAAAAGTTTAAAGATTAATCGAGAAATGAATCTTTAATTTCCACAGCCCTAGTATTTTTGCTTGCACATAATTGGATGTTGGAAGTTAGCAGAGCTTTGCCACATTGACCAAGCTAAGGGAAAACTTCCTCTGCAAAGTGCAAATTCCCTTACAAAGTGAACAGCCTATTTGCCTTCGGCAAATCAGGCTTAATTTGTTATCACTGAGAAAATCCAGGCTTTACTAATGGTTATGTTTTAAATAGTAACAAATCTTTACCTCCATAAATCAACCTCAATGTGATAGGGAGCTTAAAGTAGTACAAATACTTTAGAAATGATATGCTGAGCTATACATTTGTTTACATCATCACTATAGCAAGAACATTATATTGTGGTCATGGCCAGCATAGTGTGAGACTGTGGGGATGAAGTCAGTAGAGTTTCCCCTCATTCACTAAACTACGGGCAAACTTCTCCTGCTAAGTTCAAATTCCTTTGCAAACTGAACAGCCTTTTTGCCTTTTAGTAAATTAACCCCTGTATGTATGGTGGTCAATTAAATAAGGGTTGTTTTTCATAGAAGGAATTGTGATGATTTGCAGGTCAGATGTGGGATGAGTTTTAAAAGCTGTTAAAAATTGTATTATGTGTAATGAACTAGAGTCAGTTGTTGAGTAGCTTATGAGGGTTTTCACACAGAACACTTATACTCTCTTCATCCCAGATGAACCTGTAATGTAAAACATCAGCTTGGCAAACTTCATGCCCCATAAAAGTTTTGTAAGGCCTCCTAAATCTAAAATGTTTCAGTACTGGAAGCCAGCTATTGCCTCTTCATTGAAGTCTTACACGCTAGACAAATGTTCCCTGTGCTAAACATCAGCACTCTCTGGGTGGTCTGTTCTATTGTTTGTCAATTGTCACTTAGGGACTTGTTTATAAAGGTAAAAATTGCTATTTTGTATTTTTTCCCCCAATGGTTACCAGGATTTTATTTTGTTTATATTTTTTGTTGAAAAATTACTTTGAACATAACTTTGCAAAACCTTTTCTCCAATATTTTCCTGCAAAATCATCCCTCCAAATTTTTTCTGCAAAATTGGTGCTGATCGCCTACGCTACATTAAATCCGGTGTTATCCATTCAATCCATTATTTCAAGGCAGGGTGGAGCTTAGCTAATCTCAAGGTGGCATGAGTTGTTTTTGTTTACCCCTTTTTTTCCCCATTAGCCTTGTGAACTTAGCAACTTAAATAGGTATCAAGTCAAATAACATAATGCAATAGAATAGAGCAAAGTATGGTTAAATAAAAATACACTCATCTGAAGATTTTTGTTGTTGATATTATTCTAAGGGCCTCATTTATAACAGACATATTGTCTAACCATGGCAACAGCACTGCTAAAAAACAAACACTGAACACTCATACAACACTTATACAGCATAGCAGCATGTTTCTTAAGCATGCACTATGCTCTGCTTTCTTTAGGACTCCACAAGAAAGAGGAGTGCTATTCAAATGAACGAAAAAGAATGCCAGGAGAAGGAGAACTCCAATTATATACTTCTTTTCCCAAGAGTGAACTCAGTAGAACACCACAGGCTCTACACTGCGGCCTGCATTTTATGAATGGCACATAAAATGCAGGCTACAGTGTGCAGTAAACATTTCAATGTCCAGTGGTTAAAGGTATCCACTCTCTCCTTTAAATAAGCCCTTAAGTGCTACTGTTAATTTGTCACTTCAATAACAGCACATGAACAGGCTTTTTTTTAATACATGTAAAGTGTAAAGATTAAGTGCAAAATCCTGTAACCCATGTCCAAGTTATCATGTACCATATTGAATTTAATATAAAGTTGAACAGTGGCAATAGGTTATTACATTTTGCACACCATCAATCTGTTTTGCATGTCCCTGCTTGGTAAGCCCACATGTTTTTCAGTGGTCATGTTCCTGGTTACATCTGTGTCTGAATTAACATGGATCTTTAAGTGTCAGGTCTATAAAATATTGACATGTGCACTGTCAAAAAATGTGTTTAGTTTCGTATCGTTTTAATTCGGGCTTTGCGTTATTTCGTTTTTCGGGATTCGGGCTTGAAAAACAATTTTTTTCGGGATTTGGAGTCGGATGAAATTTGTTAGTGGTTTGTGGATGAATTTTCATTGCAGCAAAATGACAGAAGGAAAAAAAAAAATTTTTTTTTTACAGTCTGCAGAAGA
>NW_017307200.1:525958-530172 GCF_000935625.1 Nanorana parkeri
CCAGGCCTGTGCTTGGATCAATGGTCTAGTTGGGAATTTTAGGGGAGACCCCCATGTCCCATGGGGGTGTTCCTCCTTAAAATTTCTACCAGACTTTAAGGGCCTGCTATGATTTTGGGGGGGAACCCCACATGCTTTTTTTGTTTTTATTTAAATGGGGTCCCTCCTAAAATCCCTACCAGACCTAAAGGGTCTGGTGTTTGGGAGGGGGAACTGCATGCTTTTTTTTTTCTCTATAAATTTATTTTTTTCTTTTATAAATGTAATTTTTGCTGCAGCAGGTTCTATACATCGTACAGATGTGCCACTTTACAGGCATTTTAAGGGGACCCCCCAAGGCACGGTATTTAAAGGAATTTTTCATTTGTATTGTTTCACTTTAAGCAATGTTCAAACCACTGCTCTTAAAAAACGGAAAAACGGTAGTTTTTAAAAGTGTTTTTGTTTCATTGATACATGTCTCCGAGGGTAGTACCCGATTCCCCATACCCTTTTTATGGCCAATTACGTGCATATAAGGTTTCAAAATGGGGACAATTGATTTTCAGAGTTCTGGTCCCATAGACTTTTTCATTTAAGTTCGAGTTCAAACTTTTTCCATGGTCCAAAGTTCGAACTCGGGTGTGTTTGGCCTATCACTAGTCCTAACATCTAGGAGGCTTAATGTGTAATTCCACTTTTGCAGTCAAATTTGAGAAACCCCACTCTGTTTGTGTGTTCCCATTCACACAGCACACCTGAAAATATTTTATTTTACAAAAAATCTTATCTTTCTAATTTATTTGGAGTAGGTTCATTCAGGACTGTAAACTATTCTGAACAATTTCAGAGTGGGGTCATAGCGAAAGTTCATTATCATACAATGCACCACCCATGCCTTGAGATCATTAACCCTTGGTTAGGACAGACAGTGTTCACAGTTTATCCCTATGTCCCTGTAAAACTCCCTTGGATCTTAGGCATGCACTGTACATGTAGCTTCGACTTTGGTCAGTCTGAAGTCCTATCCTTTCTGGTACTAAGCCCCAATCCCTGTCTCTCAACTGTCCAATATCAGCAGAGGCATTTTAAAGTTAAATGATAGATGCCCAGGCTTCACCTGAAAAAAATAGTGGCTTTATCTCAACTTGGCCAGAACTCAAGGCCCCATGTGCAGGCTCTGCCTGACAAGGTGGTGCTCCACAAGGATCAATTTTACCATTAATACAATACTTGCAGACATCACTTATGTAATCTGTGCTTGTTACTATTTAAAACATAACCATTAGTAAATCCTGGATTTTCTCAGTGATAACAAATTAGTCTGATTTGCCAAAGGCAAATAGGCTGTTTCACTTTGCAAGGGAATTTGCTCTTTGCAGGGGATGTTTCCGTTACCTTGGTGAATGTGGTGAAATTTCACTTTGCATAGAATACCCAATCATGTGCAAGGAAAATGTGAAAAAAACTGTATTTTTTTAGGGGTGGTAATGATTAAAATTTTTGTGTTCAATTAATCGAAATTTTTTAAAATCGATTAATTTCGATTTTATTATAACGCCCATACAGATCCAACTACATTGGCCTATACACATACAGCACAGCAATGAAGTAATAAAATGAGCTAGGATCACACTAATCCAGCATGTTATTAATCTCACGTGTCCCACTCAATATGGCCGCCGCTTGAGTGGGGCAACTCAGAATAATAACGTGCTGGATTAGTGTGATCCTAGTTCATTTTATTACTTCATTGCTGTGCTGTATGTGTATAGGCCAATGCCTTGGCTGGCGCTCGTGCAGAAAGTTTCTTGGGCAAACTCACCGGCCCAAGTGGCTCCGTCGGCTAACGAACGACTCCTCCCCCTTACCCCTGTTAGCCGACAGAGCCACTTGGGGGAGGAGTCTGGTGACGTCAATGTCCGTGACGTCACCGGAACGCCGACGGGACTCCCGGAAGCCGGCGGAGAGGTGAGGGTTTTCATTAGCGATCAAAATAATTTTAATCGATCTAAAAGTTTAAAGATTAATCGAGAAATGAATCTTTAATTTCCACAGCCCTAGTATTTTTGCTTGCACATAATTGGATGTTGGAAGTTAGCAGAGCTTTGCCACATTGACCAAGCTAAGGGAAAACTTCCTCTGCAAAGTGCAAATTCCCTTACAAAGTGAACAGCCTATTTGCCTTCGGCAAATCAGGCTTAATTTGTTATCACTGAGAAAATCCAGGCTTTACTAATGGTTATGTTTTAAATAGTAACAAATCTTTACCTCCATAAATCAACCTCAATGTGATAGGGAGCTTAAAGTAGTACAAATACTTTAGAAATGATATGCTGAGCTATACATTTGTTTACATCATCACTATAGCAAGAACATTATATTGTGGTCATGGCCAGCATAGTGTGAGACTGTGGGGATGAAGTCAGTAGAGTTTCCCCTCATTCACTAAACTACGGGCAAACTTCTCCTGCTAAGTTCAAATTCCTTTGCAAACTGAACAGCCTTTTTGCCTTTTAGTAAATTAACCCCTGTATGTATGGTGGTCAATTAAATAAGGGTTGTTTTTCATAGAAGGAATTGTGATGATTTGCAGGTCAGATGTGGGATGAGTTTTAAAAGCTGTTAAAAATTGTATTATGTGTAATGAACTAGAGTCAGTTGTTGAGTAGCTTATGAGGGTTTTCACACAGAACACTTATACTCTCTTCATCCCAGATGAACCTGTAATGTAAAACATCAGCTTGGCAAACTTCATGCCCCATAAAAGTTTTGTAAGGCCTCCTAAATCTAAAATGTTTCAGTACTGGAAGCCAGCTATTGCCTCTTCATTGAAGTCTTACACGCTAGACAAATGTTCCCTGTGCTAAACATCAGCACTCTCTGGGTGGTCTGTTCTATTGTTTGTCAATTGTCACTTAGGGACTTGTTTATAAAGGTAAAAATTGCTATTTTGTATTTTTTCCCCCAATGGTTACCAGGATTTTATTTTGTTTATATTTTTTGTTGAAAAATTACTTTGAACATAACTTTGCAAAACCTTTTCTCCAATATTTTCCTGCAAAATCATCCCTCCAAATTTTTTCTGCAAAATTGGTGCTGATCGCCTACGCTACATTAAATCCGGTGTTATCCATTCAATCCATTATTTCAAGGCAGGGTGGAGCTTAGCTAATCTCAAGGTGGCATGAGTTGTTTTTGTTTACCCCTTTTTTTCCCCATTAGCCTTGTGAACTTAGCAACTTAAATAGGTATCAAGTCAAATAACATAATGCAATAGAATAGAGCAAAGTATGGTTAAATAAAAATACACTCATCTGAAGATTTTTGTTGTTGATATTATTCTAAGGGCCTCATTTATAACAGACATATTGTCTAACCATGGCAACAGCACTGCTAAAAAACAAACACTGAACACTCATACAACACTTATACAGCATAGCAGCATGTTTCTTAAGCATGCACTATGCTCTGCTTTCTTTAGGACTCCACAAGAAAGAGGAGTGCTATTCAAATGAACGAAAAAGAATGCCAGGAGAAGGAGAACTCCAATTATATACTTCTTTTCCCAAGAGTGAACTCAGTAGAACACCACAGGCTCTACACTGCGGCCTGCATTTTATGAATGGCACATAAAATGCAGGCTACAGTGTGCAGTAAACATTTCAATGTCCAGTGGTTAAAGGTATCCACTCTCTCCTTTAAATAAGCCCTTAAGTGCTACTGTTAATTTGTCACTTCAATAACAGCACATGAACAGGCTTTTTTTTAATACATGTAAAGTGTAAAGATTAAGTGCAAAATCCTGTAACCCATGTCCAAGTTATCATGTACCATATTGAATTTAATATAAAGTTGAACAGTGGCAATAGGTTATTACATTTTGCACACCATCAATCTGTTTTGCATGTCCCTGCTTGGTAAGCCCACATGTTTTTCAGTGGTCATGTTCCTGGTTACATCTGTGTCTGAATTAACATGGATCTTTAAGTGTCAGGTCTATAAAATATTGACATGTGCACTGTCAAAAAATGTGTTTAGTTTCGTATCGTTTTAATTCGGGCTTTGCGTTATTTCGTTTTTCGGGATTCGGGCTTGAAAAACAATTTTTTTCGGGATTTGGAGTCGGATGAAATTTGTTAGTGGTTTGTGGATGAATTTTCATTGCAGCAAAATGACAGAAGGAAAAAAAAAAATTTTTTTTTTACAGTCTGCAGAAGATGGGGGGGGGGGGG
>NW_017307200.1:530349-576363 GCF_000935625.1 Nanorana parkeri
GGGGGGGTGTAGGAGTGTGAATTGGGTGGGAACCTCACGCTTTTTTTTTCTCCTTTTCTGCAGACTGTTAAAAAAAAAGTATTTTTTTTTCTGTAAATGTCACTTTGCTGCAAAGAAAATTCATCCACAAACGAAAATTCGTACAGACTACCACTAACGAATTTCGGTGTCAGAAATTCGGATTCCTTTGTATTAGTCATTCCTGTCATTTGGAAATTCGGATACATCCGAATCTCCTGAATTTACGAAAATTAGTCTGAATCACTAATCTTTCCGAAACAAAACGCACATGTCTAATAAAATATTAATTATACAACGAGGTGTCTCAAACTGCAAAAATCACACATTACACTTTTTGATGTTTTTTTTCTAAAATATTAATATTGCTTAAAAAACCTTTTAACGTTTTGTAGTTTGATGTCAATGCAACTATAGAACAGAAATATAAATATGAACTATTCATACAATGTTTCTAATAGTGCTCATAGAGTTACAGTGAAAATGTTAGTTTATGGGTCCATGAAAAACTAAGAAACTGATGAAAGAACATCCTCATCCATAGATCTACAAGTGTTTCTTACATTGCCAACACTTATCCAGCTTGATCATAACAAAAAAACCCAAACAATAAAAACAAAAGCAGTCAGGTTAAAATCTGCCCCTGGTCGCATCGCCCCAACAACATTCTGGTCTAAGGTATTCAAAATGCTCTCCACCCTTGTAGGGGTGCATGTTTCACCAACCCCGCAAATGGCACTACTCAACGTCAAACCCACAAACATATCTTACCTCAAATTTAAACTGGTCCTACATGTCCTCACAGCTGCTAAAAAACACACCATAGCCAGTACCTGGTTCACTCATAGAATCTCATTCCAGACATTCAAGAACAGAATCCACTGGATTTTCACTAATGAGAAACTAACAGCACGCTTAATGGACCATACCCACAAATTTGAAACAATATGGGAACCTTGGATAAAGCATTTCCTCCCACCTTCCTTCGATACACGTTTGCTGACCCTGTAACAGCTTCCCAATTATTGCTGCCTCTTACTAATCAAGGACAAATGTGCGTGCTGGTACTCCCGTCGCGACTACACCTATTCCTCCTCCCTCCCGATAGCCCTCCTCCTTTTGTTATATTTTTTTTGTTTCTTTCCTTTTCCTTTTTATTTTGTATTTGCGAATATCCTCGCAGCCTGGACCCTGGTAGACCGGGTCCACACCTACCCTGGACACAGCTTGAACGCTCAACACTGAAGTTTGTGTCTGAAATATATACATTTTATTTTATATACGCAAATACCAATGTTTGTAAAAACCTCTACGTGCGAACACTCTATGTTTGGGTGTGCGTACTAACTGTAACTGAATTTTTATATATGGAAAATGGTATGATTACCTTGCCTAAACGGAAGAGGCAGAACAAGGAGCCAATCAGTTTATGTATTGTCAAGAAGCATGCTTATTGGAGGAGAGACAGACAGATGAGCTCATTGCTGTGTTGCTTCTTCTTTCACTGTCCAGTCACAGGCTGGGGAGGGTCCATGATGACCTTGGCTCAGAGAAAGTTGGTTGAAAAATGCTGACCAATAGACTCAAGGCATCTTGCAGCAAAAAAAAGTACTGTTCGGAAAATCTCTGAATATTTCAGCAAAAGCTGGTTTTGTTTTAACTTTCATTGGGCTATTAATTTTTATTTTTTTTATTTTTGGTTTTGCTTTAAGCAGTGCCAGAGAAAAAAAGTTTGCAACTCCAGTAATGTAATTCTCAGGGATGCTGCCTTCTTCTTTGACTGATCTGATGTCTGCTGGTCATGATGTCTGGGCCCTAAAGGACAGACAATACATTTTTCCACTGAAAACTAAAACTGCTACTAGAAGCAGAATCAGAAAGACTTTGCAGGTGTTGTTTGTTTGGCAGTCCATTCAGATTTCTCCAAGGACAAGAGGGAGGTAAAGTTTGGATCTTTCTGATACCCTTTTTTTGTTAGTGTAGGTAATCTAGAGGTACTTAGACATCTCATCAATGATTTTTTAGAGCACCATGGGAATTATAAAACCCAGTACATTCTATTATAAAAATATCAAATTCGAGTAAACAAGTAGTGTCTTGGCCTATTCTGTTCATCTTTGATGGTCTATTAATATAATTGACTGATTTAATGATCGATAGTGAGGCACAGGAAAGGGACATGGGGCAGGACAAATTTGTATATTAGAACACCCAAGATAGGTGTGTGCACCATTTTATGCCAGTTTATAGCAAGACAATAAAGTACAGATTTGCAATGAGCCCAACCAATTTTTTTTTTAGTCTTGGATACAGTGAAAAGAGGTCAGGACCATTATTGAGTTTCTGTTGATATTGATTACCCTGTTGTGGAGATTTCCCCTCACCATCTGTCCCTTTGACACTAGAGCAAGACATTAAAGATCATCTCCGGGCAGAAATATCACCCATCAAACACATTTTTTTTATTACCTTCTGAAGCATGTTTTATTTACTAACAGCCACAGTCCATGTACCTCACCAGCTCTGTTTCCAGGTGCAGGGGACTGGTAATTCAACAATGCAGATGTGTGTACCCCAGCTGGTTAACTTTCCTATGACTTCTTGTCTCTCCAACATTCTAGCATCATTACAGGAAGTGAGGGGTGAACTCCCCAATAGAGAAATAGCAAACATAGCAAGATATTTCCTTTGTTTTGTAAAAACAAAATCTCACTTCTAAAGAGGTACATTGTACTGCATCTGCAACTTTATATGCATGTTTATGCATTCCTTGTGAATGTAATTTAAAGAAATTGTGTATTTTCAATGTCGCCCTTTAAGCCACATTAAAAGACCCTTTTCATGCTGAACAGTATTTCAATTTTTTTTGCATTGGTACATGTCCTCCAAGGCAGTCTCCAACTACCTATGCACTTTTTTAACAAAAGCTTGCAGACTGGCCCTGAAAAAGGCCAGAAAAAATAACAAGATTTGGCCCACATAGACTTCAATAGGGTTCATCATTTTTTAGGTTTCGAAGATTCTCTCCTGGGTTCACCGCACCTCATGCAAAACACACTATGCCTAGTTCGATCATGACTAATTCAAAATTAAGACAAAATCAATATTTTAATATTGTTGTGCGTGGGTTAATGAAGACCACAACTCACCTGGGGATATCTTTTTAAGGAGTTGAAAGATATTTTGCTGTTGGTTTAAGTTGAAATGTAGTACTAGTTACATAGTTACATAGTATTTGGGGTTGAATAAAGACATACGTCCATCAAGTCCAACCCATACAGCATAGGTCCAAGCATCATCTCATTCTTAGGGATACTGGTATCCCTGGATATTACGGTCGCTCAAGAAATTGTCCAAACGTTTCTTGAACAAATCTACACTCTTGGCTGAAATCACTGCCGATGGCAGTGAGTTCCAGACATTAACCGCTCTTACTGTAAAGAACCCTCTTCGCCCATTGTGCTGGAATTTTTTCTCCACCAACTTTAGGTGGTGGCCTCTAGTCTTTGTAATGGAGTTAATCTCAAACAGTTTGTTGCCAATGTTGCTGTCACCATTGAACATCTTGTACATGAAAAACATATCCCCCTTAATCTCCTTAATTCCAGCGTAAACATGTTTAAGGTCAGAAGCCTTGGCTCATAGCTCTGGTCCTCCATTTCCCTAATTAGTTTTGTTGCCCTCCGCTGGACTCTCTCCAGTTCAAGGACATCCCTTCTCAGTACCGGCGACCAAAACTGTACTCCACATGTGGCAGAACCAACGACCTATATAGAGGCACAATTATAGACTTGTCCCTGTAATACATCCCCTTCTTAATACAGGACAAAACCCTGCTAGCTTTGTTTACCGCAGCTTGGCACTGCAAGCTACCATTCAGTTTGTGGTCTACAATGACCCCCAAATCTTTTTCTATTTCTGACTTCCCTAGTGGCATACCCATGATTGTATAGCCTATTTGTTTATTTTTATGTCCAAAGTACATTACTTTGCATTTATCGACATTAAACCTCATCTGCCATAGTATTGCCCACTCCCCTATTTTATCCAGGTCCTCCTGCAATGTTATATTGTCACGATCCGTTTCTAGTACCCTCCCTATTTTTGTATCGTCTGCAAACACGGAAACATGGCTATTTATTCCCTCCCCGATGTCATTAATGAATAGGTTGAACAGTATCGGACCCAGCACAGATCCTTGAGGCACACCGCTCATTACACTAGCCCAGTCCGAAAAGGTGCCATTTACAGATACTCTCTGGACACGTTCCCGTAGCCAGTTCTCTATCCACGTACACACCACCTCATCTATGCCCATAGCCCTCAGCTTGTGAAGTAAGCGCTTGTGTGGTACCGTATCAAATGCCTTTGAGAAATCCAGGTATACCACATCTACCGGCTTCCCTCCATCCATATCTCTGCTTACCCCCTCATAAAAAGTTAGCAAGTTAGTCAGGCAGGAACGGTCTTTCCTGAACCCATGCTGATTGTCATTAACTATGCCCTTATCCTTAACAAATTTTACCAAATAGTCCTTAATTATACCTTCTAACAGTTTACAAACTACCAATGTTAGACTGACCGGCCTATAGTTCCCTGGTTGGCATCTAGCCCCCTTTTTGAATATTGGAACTACCGTAGCCCTCCGCCAATCACATGGTACCCTACCAGTCACTAAGGATTCCTTAAAAATTAGGAATAATGGTCTTGTTATAACCTGGCTTAGTTCCCTAAGTACCTTGGGGTGAAGGTTATCTGGTCCAACTGCTTTATTTGCATTGAGCATTTTAAGTCTATGTTCTATTCCGCTTTCCGTCAACCATTGTGGTATATTATCGGTTGAACTATGTGTTTTATCACGTACGTCGAACCCGTTTCCCTCCTGAGTGTATACTGAGGAGAAAAAATTGTTCAGCGCCTCGGCCCTCTCCTTGTCACTTGTGAGTAACTTCCCGTTTTCGTCCTTTATTGGGCCTATCTGCTCCTTTCTTACCTTTTTACTGTTAATATATTGGTAGAATTTTTTAGGTTTTTTTTTACTATCTGCGGCGATATGCTTTTCGCATTCTATTTTAGCTTCCCGGATTACTAGTTTGCATTCTTTGTTACATTCCTTGTATTTAAGGAACGCCAATGCCGTCCCTTCCATCTTATATTTTATAAATGCCATTCTCTTTGCCTTAACATGTAGTTTTACAGTTTTATTTAGCCATATCGGTTTAGTCTTTGATCTTTTGTTTTTGTTACCCAATGGTATACACTTTGAAATGGCAATATGTAATGTGTTCCTGAAGCAGTCCCACATTTGGTCTGAGTTTAGGTTGTGAAATGAGTTATCCCATTTTATTTCCCCCACTAGTTTGCGCAACTTATCGAAGTTTGCCCTTCTGAAATTAAGGGTTCTTGTCCGTCCCGCCCTCTTTCCTTTCCTGTATTTAATATTGAAAGTAATCACATTGTGATCACTACTACCCAGTGTCTCCCCAATTACAATATCCTCGATTAATTCCCCATTATTAGTAATTATTAAATCTAGGATGGCATTTTTCCTAGTTGGAACCTCCACCATCTGTTCCAAGAAATTGTCTCGCAACAAGTTCAGAAATCGGCCCGCCTTTGTCGATCCTGAGGTACCATTAGCCCAATTGATGTCCGGGTAATTGAAGTCGCCCATCACGACTACATTGCCCTCCCTCCCAGCTATTTCTATTTGGGAGTGTAGATTTGCTTCCCCCTCCTTCCCTATATTCAAAGGCTTATAGCAAATACCCACAATAAGTTTACGGCTAGGGTCCGCCATATCGAGCTCTAGCCATAAGGTCTCCACATCTTCTCCACTGTTTGACGTGTAATTTACGTGTAATTTATTTACTAGACGTCTAGCGTTGGTGTACATACATTTAATTCCTGTCTTGTTATGGGACAAAAGTTTATATCTACTTGTTCCCCACTAGTTTTATTGTTTGGCCTTGATATTGGTTGTTCGTTTCTTATTTTATTCATTTCTGACAACTTATTTGCTACATTGACTGTTTCTGCTATTTAAATTTACGTGTAATTTATTTACTAGACGTCTAGCGTTGGTGTACATACATTTAATTCCTGTCTTGTTATGGGACAAAAGTTTATATCTACTTGTTCCCCACTAGTTTTATTGTTTGGCCTTGATATTGGTTGTTCGTTTCTTATTTTATTCATTTCTGACAACTTATTTGCTACATTGACTGTTTCTGCTATTTTATCCTCGGTGATTACTTTAGCTGTGTTGACTGGAGTGAGCCCACTATCTATTCCTCTATTACTTCTTTCTGTATGTAGTAATCTCTAGTAATCTAAAACATGCCACGTTATGCAGCTGGACTAGCATTTTTCCTGACAATGTCATCCCCAAGTTAATTATTAATTGTTTACTGATTTTAATTTCTGTGCAAGAATTAGCTTCTATTAAGCTCTCTGGCTGCAGAGACAGCACCGCCTGATCTGGGGAAGGGATCGGTAAATATAATGTTGCTTTAGATGAGAGATGGGGACCTGCTGGTGGTTTTAAATCCCCATTGGCCTCTGTAGACCATTTCTCAACAAATAAACTTATAGTTCTATATCTGATGGCTTATTATATTGTGGGTGTTTTCTCTGAGTGGCAAATACAAAAATACTTTTAGTAGGAAAGATCTTTCCTAAACGAGAACAAATCCTGGCTTCTGGTGTATATAAGAATCTGAATATTTTCTATTAAGTGATAACTGTGCAACTGCAAGTCAACTTCATTAAGGTATGTACAGTATTTACCCTTTATTTTGGTTGATTCAGGTTGACACAACATTTATTACATGCTAAACTAACTTTCAAGCAATTTTATCAAGTGGTAATTAGCATAAAATGCTAGTCTTTTTTATTATTAACTGTGTTTTTACCATTTTACAACATTTTAAACAGATGCTAAATCATATTTTTTAATTGAGATTTTTTATTTTGTCATAGCTGGGCTAGCATAATCTTTAGGAATTTTCCTATTTTTAAAGAAAAATCTCTATTTTATCATTGTTAGGATTTCAGTACATATGCTATGTATGTTAATCCTTATGTAAAATCTAACATTTCTATTCAGTCGTGCATATTACAAACTTTTAAATATTAAAATGTTTATGGTAACGTAATGCTCTGGCAGGATCCAGTGGGGATCTTTCTGTTATGCTTGCTCTGGCTTTTGAGGATAACATCTGAACCCCCCTGTGATACAGTATTATCGAGCTAATAAAGTAAAGTGCTGCGCAAACTGTTGATGGTGGCGCTATATAAATCCTGTATAATAATAGTAGTAAACATTCTTATTAGGTACTAAAGATGGGTGAGCCTGCCTGGGTTTAATTCTTAATCGGTTGTTTAAATTTAAATTTGCAAAACCTGATCTGAAAAGCAAATCTTCTGGCTATTTTCAATGCTATTAGGTAAGCTATTGCATAAAAAGGCATGGGGGACTTATTGTTTAGTGAATGGGCAGTATGTAAGCAGTCTGGTTAGGCTGCAGCATAAGAGGAAAAGACAAGGCAGGTTTTATCTTAAAATAAACATTAGAGTGTATTATCTGTGAGAATCGCTACAATTATTTTTGATGTTTTTGAGGACCAAAATAGGTTGGAAACCTCAAACCACAATGAAGAATTTCATCTGCAACAAACATTAAAAATTTGGCACCAGAGGGCCAGCTGCGGAAATTTTGCTGTGGCACCCTTACAGTTCCTGGGTACTGAAATAGACCACACACATTGAAGTACAATTCAGAATTTACACTTCAGCAAACATTAGAAATTTGACAGCTGCAATCCAGCTGAAAAACTTTGTGCGGCACCCTTAGGCTGGCTATACAACTATAGATTTTCTGCAGATTTTCTGTGGTCAGATGGAAAAAGTGCAACAGATTCCTCCATCTATGCTAAACTGTGTGGATGGAGAAATCTCCCGCTGTGCCAAGCTTCAGCAACTTGCTGGTTGGCCCTGCTGGCTGTCAAAATACCTGAACAATCTAATTGGATACAGGCATTGTTCAGGTGTTTTGAGAGCCAGAGTGTCTGACTAGCAAGATACTGAAGCTTGGCCAAGTGGGAGATTCCCCATCCACACAGTTTAGCATAGAGGAATCTGTTGCACTTTTTCCATCTGACCATAGAAAATCTGCAGAAAATCTATAGGTGTAGGGCCAGCTTTACAGTACTGGAGCACTGGAATAGGCCACAAACTACAAGGAGTAATGCAGAATTTACAAAAACCAATACCATCACTCAAGATCTCCAATAACTCTGCGGCTGGTAACTCTACTTTGACAGCGACCAGCTGCTACCCGAACCATAAAATTAGAGCGATTTCCACTGGGGAATTTATTTAATAGAGAGCTTTTTGAAGAGGAAACTAACATTGTTTTGTCCCACTTGAAAGATAGGGGCAAGCTGCAGGCACTGATGCACCATTTTTGTTTCATGACATTGAAGGATTCTGACCTGTCTTAGTGAGGGTAATGTTCACAGTAGAGTGCTGCATAGGGAGACCCTGTGGATCTCTAACCCTGCAGCTTGGCATTCCACAGGGTTTTAGTCATAGGGGGTATGTAAGTCTACATTTTAGATAAAAGAAAACATTTTGCATTTTGTTCTGCTGTTTTATATCCCTTTTGAATTTTCTGATGTTCCTGCTTTTTTCCATTTCTTTGTTTTCAGTTCCATTCATGCATTGTTTTTAATTGATGTCATGTGTTGTCTAAATGTTTTCATTGCTCTCCTACATTGTGTGGGAAGCTATTTTAACAATGTTGCAGTGTTACAACTAGCTATGACTAAGGCCATATAGGCAGAAATGTGTCAGGAGTTGCAGCATGTGTGCAGGACCATTATTAAAGAAACATTGGAGAAGTTCTTAAGTGTGGGTTATTGTTTTTTTAATATAGCTTGGTCCCTGGAAAAGTGATTTGCTGTGCACCGTGTATGGAGTATGCGGCTTAATAGGAGGTAGAGCAGTGTAACTTTAGATATGCAATGTAGGATTTACCCTGCATCAAACACTAGAAATTTGGCAGCTGAGGTTCAGCTGCAGAAACTTTAGGGGATTTAAGAAAATGTGACTAAACAAGTTCTGTCTTAACTGGTGCGGTTGTACATATCAACCCATCATCTTCTATCTTTCCGTTTTTAAAACATAACTTGGAAAACTAGAATGTAAAAGCTGATTTGCTGTGTTTTAGTCTAGACAAAGTTTGTCTTAGGCACTTATTATTGCAGGGCAAGCCAGAAGCTCCAGAGCAAACTGTGAGGTTCTCACTTCTGACAGTGTCCAGCCCTGGGCCTGATGTAGTCAGCAATCATGTGGTTTAGGTGCTGCCTAAAGTCAGGCATGGTTAGTGTGGTTTAAAAAAACTCTGAGAAGCTACTGCTACCTCTGCTCCTCCTTTCATGGATCAGAGGACCAGAGGGTTGGTCATCAGAGGAGCTCCTGCCACCATTAGGAATTATGGCAAAGAGGTTCTAACGCAGCACCTTATCAAAGTGCTGTATTTTAGGCTCCCGTTGGAATGTTGGTATTAGATCAGCCATTTTCCACTTGTATCAAGGAGATCTAACAGGGTGGCCACTAGGGTGCCAATAACAAATATTTGGGCAAGTACTCGTACTCATCCAAATGCTCCGAATTTTACCCCCCAATACCAGAACCTCCGGTCAGAGGGAGATTTTTAGCCCATCCCCAGCAAAGCATAACCACCAATCCATGCTCCCTTGCTGCTTCCCCATTCCACTAGAGCCCTTGCTCCTGTTCTCTAATGAAATTGAGCTTCTGGACATGGGGAGGCATGTGACCTCCTCCATGTGACAATGCTCAGATCTGACGTCATCCATTCTGGTTGTAGATCAGTGAGTATACCTTTCTGGGAGGAAGGAGCTATCAGTAGGCACTGTCACTTTGCCCTAAATGGGCAGGTGACAGTATCTTCATAAATCCAGGTCATTTGATGCCACCATTGATGGCTTTAGCTATATATGGTTTTCAAAACATTCAAATCAAGCACATTTGAGTTCTCTATAACATTTTTGTAGCTTGAAAGTAACGTTATTCCTTTATTT
This sequence comes from Nanorana parkeri, assembly GCF_000935625.1. NCBI lineage: Eukaryota > Metazoa > Chordata > Amphibia > Anura > Dicroglossidae > Nanorana > Nanorana parkeri. The sequence goes on from NW_017307200.1 coordinate 540,474, forward strand.
TAAAATGCTTGTTGTTGATGGAAACTGAAAGCATGAAAACATTTACAGTAATTTCTAAGGTTTGTGCGTGTATAGTACAGCACACTAGAGCCAAAACCATTCAATGGGCATAAGAGTTTTTGTGACTGTCATCAGGGACTGAACATAATAGTTGTAAACAGTCCACAAATATGTGTTCCTAAGCAATAAAATGTTCAGATGTATTGCAGTACAGTCTAACTGAACTATTAAAGTCGAATAGGTATGAAAGTGGTATAGTGTGGGTGCGGGCCTATATTCATAAAAAATAAAGTACCTTTACAATTTAAATAGTTTTAGATTTACATATATAATAAACAGAATATATACTGTATAATAAGACAGGAAGCATGTTATATACAGGATTACCAGGTGAAAATAGATGGAAAAAGAGCCTGTATAAAGATACATTAATGTAGCAACCACATCAAAGGACTGGTAAACTGCAATATATACCATTTTAGTTTTTGTAGATTATTTTGTATATAAGTAAGCAGTGTGCCGCGCTAAGGATCGGTGGTAAGTTAGATGAACCTACTTTGATGTTATGTTAGGACTCTCTTAATTAATGTGCATAAATATTAACTGCCTCCGGGCCGGCCACATAAATTGAATTGATTCAATAAATACATGCAATAAAAGATCATTTCCGATATATGAATGGATCAAATACAAAGTGATATAACTAGAGACCTGCAATCCCCCTGAAGACGTCACGTATGATGAAACGCGTCGGGGCGGGCCTATTCTATTTGATACCACGCACAATACGGATGTACGGGCTATCTGAATGCCATGTTTGACTACTTGTTTTTTACATAAATGTTTATACCTACGATACCTACGACACCATGAGGAGTTTCTTTTTATAATTTCCGCTATCCACCGACCTATGGGATATTGCTGGGACGGATGCTGGGATTGCGTATTCATTGACTAACATCCTATTGTTTACATATCACAATAGTGTGGTGAGTGCGCAACCCTAAGGGGCGGTTGATGTGGACACTGACACACGGTGTGGGAAAAGACTTTTCAAGCACTTTTGGACTGTGTTGCACATATTGGATTCAATACTAGAATTATTTCACCAAACAATAGTTATATCACTTTGTATTTGATCCATTCATATATGGAAAATTATCTTTTATTGCATGTATTTATTTAATCAATTCTTTTAATTATTTGTCACTTATGGAAAATTATCTTCTATCACATGTATTTATTTAATCAATATTTGTCACTTACATTTATGTACACTATTATTTACATTTGATTATAATCGCACAATAGCACTTTGCAGGTATTGCACCTTTACAATTATTTAGTTGCTACTGAGGTAGTGACACACTTGTTAGCGCACAGGTCACTCATATTTGCATCAAGTATGAGAGACTAATTTAATATTCATGCACATTAATTAAGAGAGTCCTAACATAACATCAAAGTAGGCTCATCTAACCTATCACCGATCCTTAGAGCTGCACACTCATTACTTATATTCATTTTGACCTCAGCGTCTATAGTGCAGCAGCTTTAATTATACCTAAAGATTTACCCATAGGCGCAGATTTTACAAATTTTGATCATATTATTTTGTATAACAGATATTAATAAAGATAAATAATCATACACTTAGAAATCCAAATCAGAAACTAAGTATTTGGGTAGCAATGGCACAAAGTTTAGAACAGAACTCCAGTTTCATATGCTCATTAAACAAGGGACATGCTCCTGCTCTTTGTAATATATAATTAATTAATTCACACTTGTTGGAACAATTGCATGTACAACATCTCAGCAGGTAGCAGTCATGGAAGTGATGGAAGAAGAAAGATCTCCATTGGAATCTTTTTTTATTTAATTTAAGTTGTATTTAAATTATGCATAAAGGCCACTGTAAAGGATACAAAGTATCATATAGCAAAATGAGTTTATAAATTTGAAAGACCTGTCTGTTGATTCTTCCCTATGCACTAAAGTTCTCCGGACACTGTGCATGTGAGGGCAGGCTCTCATTAATGCCAGGAAATTTCTTATAATCTAGGCTGTTAAAGTACAACTACATTTAAAACTCTTTAGATTTCAATACTTTGGAGAACGGTTATTGGTGACATTTACCCTCATATTGTATTCCATTGGTCATCTAACATCAGGTCGGGGTAAATCATGAGGGTAAATGATGCACAGACAGAAAGGAAAACTAGTGTTTGCAAATATTGTTTGCAAATCTTCCCCATTCTGCTAAAAGGTACCCTGAGGGCATTATTCAATGGTTACCAGATCATGTTTGTTTTGTCCACACTTTTTAAGTTCATAAATACTTTCCACCCTTGGCAGACACCTTTGGCAACGGATCTTAGGTGTGGAACAACAACTGTTAGTTTTCCCTGTGCTTGCATTGATGGTAGGGGCTTCCAGGGTTTGGAGCATCTTACCTAGTAGTTTTTTTTTTTGTTAATTCTGTTAACTTTATTTAAGAGTTTTCAAAAATACGAAAATATAAAATCACAAAATACAAAAGTCACAGTGTAAAAACAGTGTCACAACTTATAAAAGGGACAAAATGTGAGAGAAGATGAAGAAAGAAAAAAATAGCTAGTGCAGTGCATGTACATGACATCAAGAACGTATCCATGGAGGGGCCCATGTGGGTGGCCCAGAACGAAGGACATGGGCCAAGACACGGAGTTGTACGGTACAGAGCATGGTTCTAAAGGGTGAGACATAACGGTTAGGGCCTGCACCAAAGGAGTATTAATGCTGCCTAGCCTGGTAACAAGGAGATTTATAGAAAAGGAGATGAGAAAAAAAGAAAGGCTGGAGAGAGACAGAGCAAGGGATAGAGTAGAGAAAAAAATGGGGGGGGGGATAAAGGGAAAATCTGGAAAGGGGATAAGAGAACAACAGCCGGATATCAAACTATTCCAGAGCATATATGATGGCACCCCAGGGAGACTTTATTCAGAGTTCAGGAGGCTACTGAATTCTGAGGAATATATAAAATCTAGCCAATAGAATCATGGTTTGCGGAATTTCTTTTCCAAATGATAGAGGGCAGAAGTCAATTCTTCCATTGTTCTGATATTAACTACTTTTCAGAGCCATAAGCTGAGTAAAGGGGGATCTGTATGTTTCCAGTACTGAAGAATTCAGGCCCGAGCAGCATTGATTAGGTGTATCAGGAGGGAACACTTGTATCTAGTTTAGTGGGTGAGACAGTACGGCTGGGATGTCACCCAGTAAGTTGTGTGATAATACACAGGACAAAAAGCTGTGCAATTTAGGACAAAATCAGAAAATATGTAAAAATGTGCCAGTTTGTTGGACACATCTCCAACAAAGGGGCGAGCACAGTGGAAACATTTTGTGAAGTGTGGCGAGAACATAGTATTATCATGTGAGAATCTTGTACCCCAATTCCTGAATAGCACTAGAGACTGAGGCCTTATGGGCGAAAAAAAGAATGTACTACCATTGCTTGGGTGAGAAGGTAGCCTGAAGGTCACCTTCCCATTTCGCAAGAAAAGATAAGTCTTAAGTGGAATCCGTGGACAGCAAGAGGGATGGGCTTTAGAAAGACCATGCTCCATACAATGACCAGCTAAACAAATTTCTACAAAGGGTGTAATGTCAAGCACTGTGATTTGCCTAGAAGTTTAGTGGGGAAAGTTCTAAGTTGTATAGCCTGCCACCCCAATGCAGTGAGGGGGAAGTCTCATAAAGTCTCGATTCCCAAGGAAGAACAAAAGTGACCAACCCTAAAGAGATTGGAGGCGAGAAAGGGGGAAAAGGACAAACCCTCTATTCTGGGGGGGAAAAGAGGATTTCCTATTACTGGAGTCATAGATGAAGGAGAGGAGTCCTGGGTAAATAATTCCAGACAAGATTGTGTAACGCGTAAAGTGTTGTATACAAATGGATAACATAGAGATAACATTCCCCAGAACAGACCGTTCTAACAAGTGCAAGACAAGGGCAGAGAAATCAGAGTTTGTTACAAGTGACGCCACCGCTTCTCAGAATCCAAGGTACACCATTCAAAGATCTACAACATGTGCGAAGCGTGATCATACCTGATAGGATCCAGAAAACCCAATCCACCTTGTAATTTCGGTAGCCTAGTAGATGCCTGCAAGCATCACTGGTTATGAACCCCTATTACCTGTAATAAGAATTTTTTAATGTGTATCCCACTAAGAAAATATCCTAAGAAGACAACCTAGGCACATCAGTTAGGTAGCTGGAAATATTTTAAAGTTTTTTGGCAGCTATAGATCTTGATGCTATTCTCCAGTATGTGGCATCATTAGAACCAAGCGTCACATGCAATGCTTTCTGTTGTATGATAGGTCTACACCAGGGGGCTCAAACTCAATTCACTTGGGAGCCACTCGACAATGTTCTTTTCCCATGGGGGCCGCTCGCCAAATTTCATACTTTAAAATAAAATGTAACTATATCCATTATGGTACAATGGACACTAATACACATACAATACAGCCTTATTCATATCTGTAAGTTTAGGTGTGATTAGGGATACCTGCGTCAGGAACTTGCGTATTCCTGCAGCAGGAATCCCTAATCTGGTGTTTACAAGTGGCAGCTGTCACCCATTCATGTTAATGATCAGGTGACACCTGCTGCATGTAAAAGCCTGCACACCGCATGTAATGATATGTGATATGATTACATTTGGTTAAGAATCAATCACTATCCCTGGACGCACCGATTGTGCACCCAGGGAGAGTGTTTTCTAATTCTAACCACATGTAATCATATCACATACCATTACATGGGGTGTGCAGGCGTTTACATGCAGCAGCTGTCACCTGATCATTAACTTGAATGGGTGACAGCTGTTGCTTGTAAACGCCAGATTGTGGATTCCTGCTGCAGGAAAACACAAGTTCCTAACACAGGAATCAATAATTGCACCTAAACCTACAGGTGTGAATGGAGCCTAATACAAGGCACGATGCCTGGTGAGTGATTGGTAAGGTCTGCTGGTGCGTGGTGCGTGGTCTGTGACCGTGCACCTGACTTGTGAGCTGGCTGCGGGCCACATAGGCCAGTACTTTGAGTCCACTGGTCTACACATACTTATTCCAGAGATTCTAAGGGGGTGATTTACTAACCTAAACACACGCACGCACTAGGTGCGTGTGATTTTTACACAGCAAAACATATTTATCAACCAAAAAGTCTCTAAAAGCATATTTCCACTAATGCCATATATGGAAAAGTCATGCACATGATGCATATATAATGCTGCTTCACAGTTTAGACAAAAATGGTTAGCTCATGCATTTACATTCCTGCATTCATCAACGCAAGCAACACAAGATAGAGTCAATTTACACAACATCACCTTGCAAATTCATGCAGGGCTTTGCACAACACACCTGCTGGGTGTGTACACACTACAAAGGTGTTTAGATTCCACCAATAGATCATGCTGGGAGGGAACACACTACAGAGGTGTATACATGTTCGTGGTCTGTTTATAAGGTTAGTAAATCAACCCCTAAAATTCACATAGTGATAAAAAATACCTGGGATATGCTACTGCAGAGGAATTTGAGAAGTCAGTCTCATAAGGCTAATCTTGCAGAGCTACAGGATGCTTAAAATTGGAATGGTGATTCTACAATCTCATAAATGAGGGGCTGATGAGTGATCGATTATGGTAAAGTTTAGTTACAGACTAAGCAACTAAGTATCACTTACGTAACCCTAGCCTAACACAAACCTCTACCATCTGTATGGTAGATGTCATGTAATGTGCCTTGCACCATCATCACTACAGAGTTTAGATTACAGCCATATGGTATTTCCCATTAGAATGTGGGAAACATGCTAGAGAAACTGCAAAATCTATAAGCAGCGATGTTGATGATCTGCCCTGATTAAAGCTCTAGCAGTGTGATCAGTACCCCCTTCCTATTTTGAGACTTTATTATGTCCGAAGCAGGCACCGTGCCTATCTATACCATGACATAGCCCTTAAATTCCTGTGTTTGCTGACCCAGGCATTTCAAACAGATAATTTATGTACAAAATATTCAGATACATCTAATAAGGAAATACAACTTTTGATTTCATTTTTTTCTAATGTATACGTTTTAAAATATGTACACTAATTAAACAGAGGTATTAATGTTATTAAGAAATTTGACAATGTAAGCTGTAATGCATTTTACAAGGGCCATCTGCAAAGGTTAAAACAATTTTAATTTGTCCACACGATAATAATTCTTAACATTTGCTTTGTATGATGAATAATCAATGCAGTTAGTGGATGCTATCACTGCCCTTGGATCATTTGGCAAGATTATCCACTTTCTTGACTGGTTTTGGATGCATAAGCTTCTTTGTGCTCCTGCTTGTGAGTACCCCCTCAAAAAAACAGTTGCCTATATTGTGTTTTTAGAGAGAAAAATTATCCTAGATAAGCAACATATTGCCTGAAGCTCATTAGCATAATCAGCTTTTGCCTTTGAGTGTAAACATGGAATGTCTGTGATCCACCCAGATACTTCCCTCCCTGGCAGCTTTAATCCACTCTAAAAAAAACAAAAACAATTTCTTATGTGCATATGGGCATGGCAACAATGCTCTGAGCTGGCTTAAACTTTTCTCCTTACAGATTCAAATGTACTTACTCTTATTTGTACATGTATTAAATAAAAAAAAATGTATTACAGAACGTAGGTGGACGGACAGACAGGTGATTTGTTTTGCATTCTTTGCAATGATCCTATCTAGTATACATAGGACACTTGATAGAACAGTAAAGAGAAGGAGGTAGACTTAATAATTTTGTCTGATATTGAGGCATGTTTAATATTGAAAATCGAAAATAAATTCACAACCTTAGCCCAATCTGATAGTTCAATGCTACGTTCAGGTGAGAATTTGGACATGTATGGCTACCCTAGTGGAAGCTAAGTTTTTGACCAACACAGTTGCTCCTTATTGCCCTCAGAGATTTTTCTAGTAGTGCACCAGACTGATCTTTCCCTTTTCCTATTGACAAGATAGGATTCATTTCTTCACCAGGTAGCACCAATCTCCAGTCATAGTTGGTTGTTAGTAGCATGGTGTCCTGGTGATTTTGGAGATAGGTAAAGGTCTGGCTACCTAATTCTTCTGCAGAGTAAGAAGACCACATGCATCATTGCACATGGTGAAATATCAGTCTTGTCCAGCCTCATAGGGGTTGCTTCACTAAAGTAGTAGAACATTTTCACATTGCAATGGAATTTTCACTTAGCTTAGTGAATGTGGTGAAAATTAATTTTGGAAAATAATACCCGATCACAATCAAAGAAAATTAAAACAACAGCATTTTTGCTTGCACACTATAGCAGAAAATTAAAGTCAACAGAACTTCACCAATAAAGGGAAAATTCCCTTGCAAAGTGAAAATGCACTTTGCTAAGTGAACAGCCTATTTGCCTTTAGTAAATCAACCTCATGATCGCCTCCACCTATTTCCATAATATAAACAGAAACACAAGACTGATACAGGATGTTTAAGGGTGGTCAGATCTAGCCTGCCCACTGTTTATTGGCACCTTCAGTGGCAGTTGTTGATGGATCCTCCAGCTGTTGCAGAATGGTGTGTGTTTAGCCCATTTTAAAACAGGTTGCATTGCACTCCTCAAAGGCCAAGCTGACACCAGACTAAATCATTACTTACAGTTAGATTTGTTGACACCATGGAGTCTACTTTCTCACTAATGTACAATAGTGGGCAACATTTGTGGACACTTTTGAAAAATGTAGGCTTTGTCTAATTTGGAGTGGTATATTTACTCTAAAAAGTGCTGAAACTCATGTTATACATTATTTTATTCCAAATTTAATTACATAGTTGATAAGGTTGAAAAAACATACATGTCCATCCATTTCAACGTGTGTGTTTGTGTGTGTTTGAGTCTCTAAGAATTTCCATAGCCCTGCATAATATACTTCCTAAGGAAGATATTTAAAAGTTTTTGGAATTTACCAACACTCAGAGCTACCTGGGGAAGGGAGTTTCACATTTTCACTACTCTAACAGCAAATAACCCCTTCCTCAATCGAAGATTAAACCTGCGTTCTTCCAACCTGATATTGTGGCCATATGTGTTCTTCAGGGACCTTAGAGTAAACAGTTTATTACAGTTACCATTATAACCTTTGATATATTTTCAGTTGGAATCACATTCCTTCTTAAGTGCTTATTTTCCACAGTTAATAAGTGTAATCTTTGTAATTGTTCTCCATACTTGAGGTCCTCCAGTCCCCTTATTAATTTTATTGTCCTTTGCTGAACTTTCTAATTCAGAAATCAACATGTTATCAACAACTTAGATCTTATTGTTCTGGTTGCAGCAGCTAGTCGGTACTGGTGATTAATAGCTAGCACCACTAGTGCCTACAAGAAATACAACCATCTAGTGTGTGACTGAAATATTGATTTTGTGTGTGCTGACCCTTTGATAACGATAATGATGTTTACTGAAAAAAACAGCTTTTTAAGTTTAACCTGGTCTTAAGCTTAAAACCAACCTTTGCATAAAAGAAAAGTGAAAAACTAACATCAACAGAAGTAAACTGACGGCATACAATTTCAGCACATGCCAATTTCTATAGTCAGTGCAGTTCAGTGCTGTTCCAGATTCCCAAAATGGCTTTTCAACAAGTAACTTTCTCTAAGTTGCTATTTGCATATGAATTGATCTGCCCTCCACATGACAATACCCAGGCTTGCTGATAGGTGGTTCTGGCACCAGGCATTGCATTGTGTTAAGGGAACAGGGGAGTGTGCCTTATTTCCACTACCAGGAAGTGGAGGAACAACAGAAGACCCTGGGCAGTTCTAGATTTCACCAATGCTGCAACAAGAGCGATGTACTGACAACTAGGGAAGCACCGATACTGGGCATTTTTACGAGTACTTGTACTCGTGAAAATGGCCTGATACCAAAGGCCAATACCGTTCCTTTACATTTTTTAAACAGCAGAGGCTGCCTGAGGTCTTGCGCTTCTTGGGGACCTCAGGCAGCCTGCTGGGGACCTTGCGGTGGCTGTCTTTTACAGCACTGGTTCAGCCCCACATCTTCTCCTCCTTCTTGCTGCCCGTAAAGTCTGGCACAGCTCTGGACATGCCCGCACTCACCTGTACAGCCCTGGTGAGAGAGGGCACAGCACTGGGGAGATCAAACACAGCCCCAGGGAGACACAGCACAGAGCCCCAGTGACACCCACATGCGGCCCTGGTGAGACCCAAACACAGCCCTGGTGACACCCACATGCAGCCCTGGTGACACCACATGCAGCCTCTGGGGAGACTGACATGCAGCTCTGGTGAGACCCACATGCAGCCTTGGTGAAACCCACATGCAGCCCTGGTTAAACCCGCACGCAGCCCTGGTGATACTGCAGAGCTCTGGTGAGACTGCACACAGCGCTGGTAAGACTGCACAGCCCTGCTGAGAGCAAACACAGCCCTGGTGAGACTGCACACTGCCCTGGGCAGACTCCGCACATCAGCCTGAGACCCCACAAACAGGTCTGGTGAGACCCTGGACATCCTCCTGAGACCCTGCACCACCCTGGTGAGACCACACACAGCCCCGGTCAGACCCCGTACAGCCCTGGTCAGACCCGGCAGAACCTCCTGAAGACCGCGCACAGCCCTGGTCAGACCCTGCACAGCCTCCTGAGACCCTCATTACAGCCATGGTGAGACACTGCACCGCCCTGATCAGACCCATCATAGCCTCCTGAGACACAGCACAGCCCCGGTGAGCAACACAGAGCATGTAGCTTCATATTATTCTGCGCTGCTGTATAATGGATTGCTGGGATTTAAAGTCCTCTATAGCTGGTGGTATTCTGCATTGCTGTATAATGTATTGCTGGGATTTGTAGTCCCTCTGCAGCTTGAAGTCAGTGGCAAAACTACCAGGGTCACAGTGGTTGCAGCTTTCACTGGGCTCTGGTGCTCCCCCACTGACCTAAAATCATTAGTCTTTATTGTTTTAGAAGAAATGTCACTTTAGAGAAATGTATTGGTATCGGCGAGTACTTGAGAAACAGTACTTGGCTTTGAAAAAATTGTATCGGTGCATCCCTACTGACCTTTGATCTATCCCCAGATTTTTTTTTTTTTTTAAATTGACAATTTTTATTATGAAAGTCGCATATATGAGTTACAAAACTTATGACATTATTTGAGGTATCAAAAACATGAAGCATTTTACCAGAAATCACATCATGAACATTGTTACGTTTCCATTGGTAGATTTGTTTCTCAATATCTTATAAAACAACTTTTTCTTATAATTCCTACTAGTCTCTTTGAGTATCGTGATTACATCTTCTCATGGCTCAAAATATTCTGGTCTGGTATATCTTATCTTTTTAAGTTCAATATCTAACAAATACCTTCTTACATTGATACATCTGCAGTTAAGTTAACATCTTTAAAACATCGTAAAGATAAAGTAACAAGAAAAGAGAAGAAAAGAAAGTGCGTGTATTCTTTCTCCAGGATAGCGTTCAATGTGGTTACCATGAGCAACCCATATCAGTGTTCCTCCTATGACCCTGTCCTTCTGGTTCATTTCTCCAGGTCCCGTCTCCCCCCACGCTCCCCTTTTATCTACTCCTCCCCCGCCTCTCAGTTCGTGTACTCCTCATAGACATCCCACAGTCTCCACACCGCTTTATGTGTTTCAACTGTATTATTTAGCCATGCTGTCAGGTATTCCATAACCTGTACATCTTTGATTCTGGCAAAGAGATCTAGTTTCGATGGAGGAAGTTTTCGTTTCCAGTTTAGCGGTATGAGACAGCGGGCTGCCGTGAGAATATGTGTAGTCCGTTTCCTATGAGCCTTTGAGAGGTCCGGGAAGGGCAATCCTAACAAGAAGTGTATAGGTTGAGCAGAGAGTGTCTGTCCCACTATTTGTTCTAAGATGCGTTTGACTTCTCCCCAATAGGATTGGATTCCTGGACAGGTCCAGAATATGTGAAACAGGGTGCCTCTTGTACAATCACACCTCCAGCAATTTGGGGATAACTTTGGGTTGAGCGTATGGAGAAAGTCCGGTGTGTGATACCAATGGTACATTATTTTGTACTGGTTTTCTCTATATACCGAACAAATTGAGGACTTTGCTGCCATCCTCCATATACACTCCCATTGCTGCGGCGATATTTTGGTTGCCAGGGCATTTTCCCATTTTCGCATATATGGGTGACCTTTCCCTTCCTGCTCTGAGTCCTCATTTAGTATGCTGTAGAGAAAGGAGATCATGCCTCTAGAGGAGTGTGATGCCAAACATTGTGTTTCGAATGAGGTGCGTGGGGGGAAGGTCGATGTTTTAGCAATTGACTGAGCAAAATGTTTGATTTGCAAATATGAGTAGATAGCTCTAGGTGGGAGATCATGTTCTTCCCTAAGTTGTTCAAAGGGCATTATTCTATTTGTAACCCTGTCCAGTAGGTCCCTAATGTGTAACAGACCTCTGGATCTCCACATCTCCACCCACTGCTTAGATACCCCTGCCTGTAGTTTAGGGTTCATCAAAAAGGGAGTCAGTGGAGATCGGGCCGTCGTCAGGCCTTTGGATATCTTAACCTTATTCCATATTTCTAACGTAAGCCTCCCAGATTTCTTTTAAGGTACCTTCAAATATTAAACAGGGCAGCTGACTTCATTGGATCAATATCCAGTGAGTGAAATGAAATGCTGATAGTGTTAAAGTGGACCTTTACCCCCTTTCACTAAAAATCACATCAGCATGTAGCTCTGCATGCTGATTTAAAATCATCTTACCTTCATTAGTTAAACAAACATGTTTTCATTTACTTACAAATAGAGTCATCTACTTGCTGGTCCACGTCTGGCACAAATGATGTAATGTGCCAAAGTGTTGCATCCTGGGAAGGTTACATCAGCAGAGTATTATTGGGAAATCTCATCTGTAATCTCATGAGATCACAGGGAAAGGCATTTTCCTCCCCTGAGATGATGTGCATGGTCACATGTCCTAGTCACATGTGCCAGAGTTCCAGGACGTAAAGGGAGATCTAGTAATCTACCCTTAGTAAAAATGGCCACTGTCAGAAGACAAGTGAAAACAAGGTATGCAAAGAATGCAACGCCTGCAATTATCTAGAAGTATGTGTTTGTATATTGCCATTACTAAACATTTCTAAAAGGTGTGTTTGTTGTTATTTTAAAGAGATGGGTAAAGTTCCTCTGTAACATGTTCTTTTCCAAAAGTCTACCAGAAGATAACATTAATGCTTGAATACAAGAGTTTTCATACAAACACTAAAGAAATACTGGAAGTGTGACTTTATTATACACTACATTTACAAGATCAATAGATGGTTTGATGTATACAGTTTTAAAACAGCTGATGAACAGATGTTAATAGCATCCATCAAAATGATTGCTTGATGTGCACATAACACTTTTGAAATGGCTTTCAAAGGACTGCTAGTTCAGGTTACATAGTTGCACAGCTGAATTTTGGATATGCTAAAAAAAAAGCACAGTCAAAAAACAAAGTCAAACAAGTTCAAGTTATTACTGAGTTAATCCAGATGAAGACAAATACACGAAGATACTGTCCGTCAGAACAAGTCCTATTGCAAGGTGCCAATCAGTCTTTTTCTTGGATGAGCTGGTATTTTTCTTTGCACCTTCCGATAAGAAAGAAAACAAGTCTGGCTTTAATCTTTCAGTGGTATTTGACACAACTGCCAAGCCAAACTGTTTAGAAATCCCACCACCCAAATGCCCTTGTTGTAAATGGAACAAAGTATTGTAAATTTTAAATCAATGATAACAATGAAAATTTGAACAATTATAAGTATAATTACACATAAACTAAAATGTATCTTCAATGATATCCTAAGAAATTATGACTTTGCTGTACTATATTTACTACTACCTACATTCACGAAATACAAAATGTATTTAGGAGACACTTTCTCTAGAGCAAAAACAAAAATACTGTAGCCTGTATAAAGTACAGGTACCTACCTGAAGAAGCCTCTAAATACCTGTTGATGCAGTCTGGTGTTTGTGATAAGCAGGGCTTGAACTAGTATAAGGCAGCCCCAGCAGCTGCCTGAGGGCACTAGGGAAGGGGGCTGGAAAAATACATGTTTGGAAGGTGAAGGGAGGGGAATGAGGGGAGGACGGGGATCTCCAGTGATCCAAGCCCACCCAGACTATATGCTAAGGACGCAGCTCGCGCCCGGCTAATCCTATCCACAGGCAGTGTGGTGAGATGGCACGTCCATCATCACCCAAGTCATCAACCCCAAGGAGGAGGTCATCCTGTCCTGCACCAAGGAGAAGGGTGAGGGAAGACACACGGAGAGGGGAGGCATCTTTGCATGGGGGAGGTATGGAAGACAGATCCGTAACTTGTTTAGTACAGCATACCGCATGTGACCATATCTAATGCACTTTGTTTTGTTCTACTTTTACTATGTCCCTATTAATTGGCAGCTAAGGCTCTATGCAGGAGAACGGCGACCGATCACAGCTTTCATAAACAAACAACACTAAAGCTGGAATTGGGGGCTGCTCTACTGCATACAGCCTCAGGCTTCAGGCCAAGGGGGACCTGGTCACTGCAATTTTATGTATTTCTTTGACTTTTACACTTTTTTCTTCAAGTAAAGCAGTATTCGTGTGTTCCAAGTTCCTTTGCATTTACAATAAGTTTCTTTGCATTTACATGCTGACCTTCCTTTTTAGTTGCTTTTGCAATGTCCCTTTACCACCATTCAGCATTGTAAAAGTGTTGTCTGTCAAAGTTATTTTAAAATATCAAAGAAAAGAGAAAAATGTGTGAGAACTGCTGAAATGGCTATACATTTTGTAAAATGGACATGGGATGCCACAGAGTTATGTCTAGCAACATCTAGAAACAATTTGCATGCTGGTCTCATAAAAAATATCACGACCTGTTGAGTATCCTGTAGCACTCACTGCACACTTCACAAGCCTTTGATGTCTTTCAAAAGGTTTAGCAAATACAGTAATATCATGTTTTCTTCCTGCTGGGAGAGCAGACATTACTGAAACTTGGAGCTGTGTCTGCTTTCTAGGCTTTAAAATCAGCTATGTTCACAGAAAACATTGTGATCTATAAACCCTAAGTTTGTAGTAATAAAATGTACTGTATATTATTAAAAAAACAACATTTAAAAAGATAAAGCTGGAGTAAAATGGATATCTAGACCACCGTAATACTTTATTATATATATATATCTGTCGATACCTGTTTGTAAGGTCCAAAATGGTGATGGGTTGTGCAACACAAGAGTACCAAATAGCATGGGTTTCTCTTACCACGTGCATTACCACTAGCATTGAACGGCTCCTGCTCTGCGGGGCCTAGATAATCCTGGTTCCCCCTTAGAAGGAGTTTGGACTGATGCTGCATTGCATTCCTTTAGACTGACTCCAGCATTCTGCGACATGTTTTTCCCAAAAAGGTATAACTTTTTCCCAGTGTATGGTAACAAGCGCTTTACATCTGTTGAGAGCGGGTAGCTTTTGAGTTGCCCTGTAAATTTTAAACATCTCACCTAGCTGATTAGCAGTTTTTGGGACACCAACCACACTCACCACTGCAAATTGACTGGCAGACAATGAAGATACTGCTCCATCACAACCCTCTCCACCATTTGGGGTCCCATCAAGGTCTCAGGCTGCAAGAACTATGTGACCAACTGTAGCAGATCGTGTTTTTGTAACCGTGGTGGCTGATCTGATCAGTAGCTCCAATTGTTCACCTCCTGTGATCTGACATTCATTGTCACTCCCAGATGGGTTAGAATATCCAACTTCAGGCAGTCATAGACCCTAGCATCGTCAGGAGTGAGGTTGTAGTATGCCTTTTGGGGGTCTCCTGATAAAAAGAGGATCAATTAAATCAACACATGTGTCTCAGGGCCACCTTTCTTATTCTGTTGTTCTTTCAAACATTATAAGAAATGCTTCCATATCATGAGTAGGTGTCAGTTTCTGTAGGAAATAACTCGTTCTGATGGTTGTCTGGTTGCCAGGGGCAACATATGTTGGCTCATGAATTAGAAAGTAACTGTACTGTCCCAAAGTTTTTTCTTTTATTTGTGTTCTTCTGTTCTCCCACATTGTGGTTAACTGGGCCTCTGTGTTCCTTTGTCCATGCCTTGCTTGAGTGCCACATTGGCAGGCCTTGTTCCAAATTTGCCTGATGCTGTGTTCCATTACTAGCAATTGCCTCAATATTTCCTTAAAGAGGATACTCTCCCTTTAAATATCAGTTATATTCTTAGGGTCTGCCTGCAGGTACTAGCACCAACAGTTGAGATGTTTGGCGGATTAGCAGGATTGTGTGACACTGGCTTTTTGGAACAACATATTTCTTTATTTGACTCAGCAGGCTTATCAGCAGCAAATAAAAATAAACCTTTTTGGATATATACTGAATAGCCCCAGTACCAGGAAAAGAAATATGCTTACTTTGGGCAGTAAAATCTCAGGAAAACAGAGACTAACCACACTAGCACCAAAGGGCCCAGCCAGTTGTGCTCTATGATATGAAGTTAAATCAAACAGGAGTAGCTTCACCAACTCTCTCATCACTCTCTCCATCCTTCTCTACCTACCACTTCTTTATCAGCCCTCTCACTCTGTGGTGGCTCTTAAAGAGCCCTTAACCTGAAGAAAAAAGAAAGGAGATATATGCCTGCAATCCAGAACATAACCCTTTTGGCCAGTACAGTCACATTTCCACCCGAAGGCATTTTTATGTTTTTTGTATTGTGTTGCAGCACGATGCATTAGGCAGCCCATTTAAATGGCATGGGTTGTAAGTCACTTCAATGCAAGAAGTAGTAGCATTTTGCAGTGCACCACAACCTGTGTTCTGAACATACAGTATATCCTGGGTTTTCCACCATGGCGGTGATTTGTGAATAAAGTACAGTCTATTTGGACACCTGCGTTAGAGCTGACATGCTTACCTTACTCTGTAGCTGTATTGTTATGCACCGGTTGCTTTCTAATAACTGAAGCAGCACAATGCTGGTGCATGGGTTCATTTGTGGTTTTTCTTAAACAGTGTTTGCAGTCCCTGGCTTTTGTAAGATCACTGCGAGGATGTGAATCTTAGCTCCTGATTTGACTGTGGAAACGGAAAGGCCAACCATTGCAAAATCAAATTGCTCTTACACTCATACCTGGCATAGTTGTGACTGCTATATCCTGGGTGATAGGATTTGGTGGGACAGAATAAACAAATATTTAGAAATTCAGGTCACCTTGTATAAACAAGAACAATAACCTAACAGGGTGCTTTAACCTTCAGTCTATCTAATATCCAATATTTACAAGTGAGCACACCAACCAAAACATCCACTTCTAAGCAATACATCAATTTACTGACATTAGTAATGTAATACAGCAATACAATTTGTACTGGTATTGCATAGTACTGTTTTGAAAACCTAATGCAGAGAAGATGCACAACCCCAATATTATCCAAGCCCTGGTCTTTGAATAGGAACCTCTTCCAGGCAAATGTACACTATGAGTTCTCTGTGTGTATATCTCACGAGTCCAAACTCTACCCATATGTATTATATTCACCAATATGACAATTATAACAAGATAGGGATAATTCAAATCTATATCCTGTAAATATATTCACATCAGCAAAGACGTGATAATAATTAGAAAGAAATTCAGACAATCTTGCTATAAATAAATATTAAACTAAAGTTCATAGTCCACCAATGTGTGCTGCAATGAAATTCAGCTGTGGAGTGATTCCCCATGCTCCACCTCCGTGTGATCAATCTGTAAGCCACTCACCAGATTCTCCAGACCATGCAAGCGGTCTATTTACACTGCATCCACTACTCTCCTCCTAGAGGCTGTATTTCAAACTCTCCACCGAACCTCCGATAGCAGATTTTTCAAACACTATAGATTTTTTATCCACTTCTTTCCCTCTGAACATTTGTTTCTTCACCGATTCCCAAATAGTTAGATCATGGAACGATTAGAATATTTTCATTACCCGGGAGATACAAGAAACCCAAAATCACACATAGCATAACATCTTATGATGTTGTTTTATTCACAAATAATATAAAAACCTACATTAAAATCGACATAAATCAGCACTGTAAAAAAACTGATATTTCCGATATCATCAGATAAATCCCTCAAGCCTCTTAGAGTGATACAGCAAGGATGGTATCATTGCACGGTGTACACACATATACAATAGGTTGATAGGCGGAATCTTTAGAAGTTCTACCTTTTTTCACTGCTGTTGTCACAAGAGGAATTATATATATTTTGGGTTACGGTCCAAAAGTGTAATTAATTACTGTTTATTACTATGAGTTCTCTGGCTAATACATTTGAGGAATCTAGGTTTGTGGTGGGCATGCTTACACAGCCAACAAAAATCCTGTTTTTTTACTTCCCTTATATACATGTAGCCACTTCAGAGACATTTGCTATGCCGCCTAGTAGGTACATGTACTGAAAGACTATTTTAATTTGCAAATCAGACATATGCATCTATTATGTGACAGGATAATGTACAATTTTACATGGACTATTTTCTACCTCTAGAGGCCACTTTGTTCCTAACAGCTTGCCAGCAATGGATTTCAGTCTATTCCAAAAGGGTTGCCACAATTTACTCCTGTAAGATGGTTACTGAAAAGGCAGACACATTTGCCAGCCTGGAGGGAATGTAACATCATAGAGAACAATGTTCTTTAACACTGTATGAAAGGAAGAGATCGGTTAGAAAATTTACCCGAAGAGGGCAGCTAAAAAAAGGACTTGAGTGAAAACTCTTGCTGAATCCCTTGACTTTTGGTCAAATTCCTGTTTGTACTGCTTAAAACACAGAGACGCTGGAGCTGATTCTACCTGTTTTTTCTGTCTGAGAACGGAGGAGAGCTCACTCCTGCATTGTAAGTGCCACATTGTTTTCGCATAGAGGTTCCTTGTGCTCCAGTGACAGTCTCTCAAATTGCTATAATTGCAATACTCTTCTACAACACAGAACTACCATATATGCAGATATTTGTTGATCTCATCAGGAGCCAGTGTAATAGCTATTGTGAGACTGTTTGTATAGTCCAGGAAAGACTGTCGGCGATATATAGAATATAAACATAGACAATTGCTTTACAATAGTTTTGGATAAAACAAACTAATTGAGGAGAGATCTTCTTTCAAGACGAATCACCCTGAAGGGTCACCACACCGTTAATTTCTGTAGTCTGTAGTATCGTTAAGAAATAGTACATAGATTGTGACTTTGTTGCTTTGATTTGGAATCTGTTACTGTGCAATAGTCCTGGGCCCCAACACAAACTCATGAGCTCACCAAAGGACAGGTTTGGGACTTATATTACAGCTAGCTTAACTAGATAATAAATAGTGAACTGTTATATTATGGTTGATGATGTTCTAATGCTAAAACTGTGATTCCACTGTTAATTATTGAACTTGTTGCTCTGCTTGCTTTAATCATTTCTCATATTTTCAGTGTGCGGCTGCCACTGAATAAAGCGGCCTATTATTTACAATTGACTGATTCAGCATTTCTCAATCTTTTTTTAGGCACGGCACCATTTGAAAGTATGCAAAATCTTGAGACATCCCAGTCCAAAATGTGAAAAAAAAAACAAATGTAGAAACAAAGTGTGGTCCCCCCAAAATCAACACCATACCTTTACTCTAGATGGATGGATTCTAATGGGCAACCCTACGCAAAAAAAGGGGTTCACATTAGAAGTCCCCCTTCACATTAGAGTCTCCCCCTTACATCAGGAGCTCCCCCTTTATTTCAGAAGCCTCCTCCTCACAGCAGAAGCCACCATTCACATCAGAAGCTTCAAACCTTGTAGGAAGTGTCCGCCTCAGTCTCCCATTTGACAACAGAGTCCTCCTCATTTCATCCCCTTGATAGCACAGTTCCCCTCAGCCCCCCTAAATAGCAAAGTGAACAGCCTCTCTTCCTTTATTTAATCGTACCCATAAACTTTTCTAGATATTGCATGATTTACTTGTTGCTGATCTCCAAACTTCTGTTTTATATAAAATCTATATTACCCTAAACATAGTCTTTTCCAATGTGATCTTTAACACCACAAAGGGAACATGTGTTGTCTTCATTGTCATTCTCAATATATGGTTCTCATTATAGAAGCGCTTTGGGAGTATTTTCATTAAATCCAACAGATTATGTGTCTTGGCTGAATAAAATAGTATATATAAGTTACTTAAAATGTCTTTGGTCATTCATTAGAAAACAATGTAACGGATAAGGTTTTTGTTTTTCCAGATGCACATATAAACAAATATTGTTGTATTGATGATGAAGAAGAAAATGATGATGGTATTTAAGAACAGTAGTTCCACATTTAATTAACCTTTTGTTAAAGCAAACTCCAGCCAAACAGCTACAAATACATGTATGGGAGCTTTTTTTAACCCACCAAAAGGATTTGTATTTCTGTTCATTTAGTTCTAAGATTGACACAGCTCAGCTACACAGCACAGCCCTGTCTAGCAAGAGAGGAGATCTAATATTTCTCCTAATATTTCTCTGCTGCAGTTTCACTCTCACTTACAGGTCTCTTCCAACCAATTGATAAGCCCATCTCTCGGTCACTCTGCTCTCTCTTGTCATCAGAATGCTCCTCAGACTGTGGAACAACTGATTGGCTCTTTGTGCTGCTTTTCCATTCCCCTCTCTGAGCTTTTCTTCACAGGGACTGCAAGAGGATGATAATAAGTCAAATTAAGGTACTTACACTCGTTCAATTTTTCATTTTTTTTATAAAGATGTATTCACGAGTTGTGTTAATTTGTGTTTTTAACATCTGCCAGGAGGTCAGCTTTAAAGAATTTGGGTCAAATAGAAAAAACTTACCCTTGCATGTGGCTACCCCCAAACTGTGTGGGTCAAATGCTCATTTTGGTCTAGGGGCTGCAATAAAGCAGATATAATTACCTGATCCTTGGCTCCTCTGTGCTGCTTGACCAGTCCCTGCAGCTACGATGGTTTAAGGACTGCTGATGCCATCATGTCTTATGGTGGCCCATTGACTTGCATTCGATGTAAGCATGACGAAGGATATTCCATAACCAGAGCAGAGAGGGACAGAGGTAAGTGCTGACCACTGCAGGAGCCGGTATCAGGTAAGTAAATCTGCTTTTTTTTCCAGCCCCTGCACCAAAACAAGCACTTAACCTGTTTGGAGGTAGCCCCAGTGCAAGGGTACTTTTTTTATTTGTCCTGAGTTCTTCGTTAAAGAATATTCAAATGCAATTAAAGTGACACTAAACTCAAGAGTTGAATCTTAAAAATACAGTTCCTTAACTATAAACAAAAATGTAGCCTATTTGTGTATCACTCAGCTGTAGATCCTCAAATCATCTCTGACGTGGTGCTGACACTGTCCTTCCTTCTGGAGGGTGGCTACTTTTGATCTCCATGGTCCCTGTGTGTGTTGTAAAGTAGTCACCACTCCAAGCTCACTCCCATGATGAACTATAAATTCAATACAACTTAGTTAACTAAACCTGAGATTGTAGTCCATAACGTGAGTGAGCTTGGAGCAATGGCTACTTTACAACACACACAGGGACCATGGCGAACAAAAGTAGCTACCCTCCAGATGGAAGGACAGTGTCAGCAACAATTGAGAGATGATTTGAGGATCTACAGCTGAGTGATACACAAATAAGATACATTTTTGTTAATAGTTAAGGTACTTGAATACAGTTTTAAGATTTAACGCTTGAGTTTAGTGTCACTTTAAATAAATGATTAAAAATGTGCATTTGGACAGAAAGCATTCTCTTGTATTTCAGTTTGTTTTATATATTTTTTTAAATGCATTGATGTTGAACAGAACAGCGCGGTAAAACACCTTTTTATTTCTAAACTGATCCAGCTGAACTGAGTAGATGATTGAAATGACTAAAAATGAGTTACACAGACATACTCCCCTCTGGCTTTTGCTAGTTAATCACCAGAGCCTGTGGTTCATTCTTACTGCATGTCTTGAACTAATTTTGTATAGCATAGTGAAATTGTTACACATCAAAAAGCATGCAATGAATCATTATTTTAAAAGTGAATTACATACCAGACATTGAGCTCCCAACAGATATTTTTCCAGTGAAAGATAATATGTGGTCTGACAGTATGTGTGCAGCGTCACGCCAGAAATCATCTGAAGATTCAATTTTAATATGATTTAGTATTTTTTTTCCCTGCCAAACAACAGGTGTAGACTAGTGACAGGCTACCCTATATTCCTCATTGACAAAAACATCCAAAATGGTGCATATAACATTCCAGTAGAAAACCAATACCTTTATCACCTAAAAGGGAATTGTTATAAAAGTGTTGGTAAACCCTAACAGTGAGCTTCTCTTATTTGCTCCTTTGGGTCTGTTAAACATACCACTGAAAGTTATACTTGTTTGATAAGTATATTGCACCAAGCATCTGGCTGGTGTTTCCATACCATTAAACCTGGACAGTCTATTGTCACACTGGTATCAACCCATATACTTATCGGTACCAGGCGGATGCTTCACAAAGGAGGCCGAAAAAAATACAGATCTTGTGTGTGGGGAAGGGGGGGGGGGGGCTATACATTACTTGTTTTTTTTTTTTCCTGTTTAATTAAGTAGTTAAAGTGTACAGATGAGTAAGTGGGCCTAGTTTGTGGGCCGATAATTGCAAACTTTAATCTGAACTCTATTGAAGTCTATCAGGGGCGAAACTTAAAAATCAAATCTGCCTATTTTCAAGTCTAATAGGTGAATAATTGTCAAAAAGTGCATGGGGAGCTGGGGTATGCCATTGGGGGCCAAGTATCAATGTAAAAACAACATTTAAAAAATACTGTACAGCAAGGAGAGGATCTTTTTTGTTTTTGCCATTTTAAGGGCAACATAGGAAAATACCATTCCTTTCAATTACATGCTTGGAAGATGCCTTTAAACTGTATGTGGTATTAGGGAACTATGTTTCTCACGGACAGCAACAATGTATTCTTGAATCGAATATATTGCATGTGTAATTGATTTGTAAATTTACCTTACCTTAAATACAGCAACAGCACCCCAATCTAATCTATTTTAACTAGAAAAAAGTAGTTTTGTCTTCAATATCTGATTTTTATCTAGCGGTAATAGGCCTGAATTGACATGTGCCATGAAAGCTAAACCCTCAATTTAATACTAATTGGCCAATGGCAAAACAATTTCATAGTATAGCTTGTGGTCTTCTTTTTATAGTACTACACTGTAATGTCCTAAAAGTTAATAAAATAAAACATTGTTCATCATGAAATAATTATTAGAGTATATAATATCAAAAACAACATACCGAAATATTGTACAGACTCGCTGCAGATTATGTAAGCAGTTTTAGAAAGCCACAATTTAAGAGGGAGAGACGAGGTAGGTTCTATCAATAGGTGATGCGCTGGGCTTCTGGTGTGTCCCTGTGCCTTTAAGGAGGAATGGGCTGCCTCCTGGAAAACCTGCACCCAATTCATTCTTTGCTATATATGCTCCAAGATGCAGGCTCTCATAGATTAGAGTTAGGACCACACTTAACAAGGCACCAAGGCTTCCACTTAGTTTGCAAATGTTGTACAGCTAAAAGCTGTTTATAATCTTTATAGTTAGACAATATCATTTGTTTGTTTTTTTGTGTGCTGGGAATGCTTTGCTTTTGTATTGTGTAAAGTCCTTCCATGTGCACCTTTAAACCTAGTTATGAATTGATGAGTGTGTTTGCCATTTGTTTCACTTGTAGCAGGGAGGTGCGGTCAGGTGAGGCAAATTTAAAATTATGGAGGCAAAAGCTGTCCGCTCCAAGTCTGAAGCTGACAGCTTTTTCTCCATTCAGATCAGCATCTAACAGGTTACACAGCAGGGAAATCCTCCCCACTTTGTAACCTGTAATGGACGTTGCGCCTCAGCAGTGACGAGCAAGTGAGGGATAGGGAGGCTCCTCCCTGTCTCCTCCCTTCCTCCTCTTCACTAGTGCGGGTATGGGTTGGGGGTGGGGATTCATCCAGCAGGGGGCAGGGCTTCATCAGGTGGGGCTTTGCATGGCGGGGGGGCTTCATCCGGGTGGGGGCAGGGGTTGGACGTGCTGGGGCGAGGCTGGGGAATGCCTCACCCGGAACAAGATGTACCGCATGTCACTTGTAATGCTAACAGTCATCAGTGGAGGCAGGAGCTGTTAATAACAGCAGACTAGCAGTGGTGGTAGCAGATGATAACGTTGGCAGGGCAGCAGATGGTAATGATGACAGGACAGCAGAGGTGGCAGGAAATGGTAATGATGAATGAGCAAGTTTTGGTGGCAAGCCACCAGTGGTGGCAGTAGTTCGTAGTATGGTAATGATGCACAGGCTTGCACAGGTGGCAGAAAACGTCACTTCTGGAGACAGCGGAAAGTCGGTTTCTGACATTCTCATATGGTTTTTCTTTCAATAGAATGAATGTACTAACAACTACCCACACACACTAATCATACAATATTTATTCACACACACACACACGCACACACACACACACACACACACACACACACACACTAATATAATTTGTTTTAATTCCATACAGCATATTTGCCATTCAACAAATGGGCACACTTTTGCTAGTATAAAAAATTAGAATGAATGACACCTTATTCCCATAGAAGCTCTGCCAACATTATTTAATGTGTTTCATCTTCATGTTTTGCATTAGAGCTAGGTCCTGCATGATGACCTGCCAGTAAAACTTTATCTTGATGTACGTGGCCTCCGAGCTGATGAATAAACAGACTTGTTAGTGGAAATAGGAAAAACATCAAGACTCATTTCCAGTGAAACCGTATCTTGTTTTTTTACTTAAAAACTTAAAGAAAACCAGTCACCAACTAACATAACAAATCTGCCTGCACCTATCCTAATGGGGAACTCTTAAATATCTTCTTCACTGGCATACCTCTTGTAACAGTTCCAAGTGCTGCCATATTTGTTAAACAGACACTAGAACTGTTCTCTACAACAATTTAGTGACTTTTTGTGTGCACGGATGCCAACCACGAACTGTAAAATAAAAGAATGTCAAATTCAAGATTTAGAGGCAATGGAAGGTGTCTCAGTTGTCACTATGAGATATTGAGATGTAAATTCAAGCTGCAGAATTATAGGGTGATTACAATTATTAAAAGATAATATGAACTTATTTAAACCAGGATATTGATCCATCTAATTCTGTGAAGTCAAGAAGAAACTTTGTCAGTTCCTCCATCTTCATGAGTTCCTTCATCTGTATACCAGCTGTTATTTATATGAGGGGATCCAACATACTTTATATAAAAGTTACAGGAAGAGCTGTAAAACTATAGGTGGATAAATTACATGACAGGAGCTGAGCAGAGAATTATTCTGTGAGATCTCATTTGTTGAAGTATGCAAGGCATTTAAAAAGCCATTGGCTGACTCATTCCAGCAGACTCTACCTATAGCTAAATATAATTTTTGGGCAAATTAGACATTTATCTTGATAGACATGCATGTTTGTTTACCGTAGCTAAAAATTTAAATGTAATAAAATGAGGAATATACTGCTGATAAGGGGGTTTGGGACATCTGACCAAAACTAGAGTCAGCTTAAATATAACTGAAATACCAATACACTTTGGTCTTAAAGTGAACCTGTGTTTTGAATATGCAGAGCAAAGCAACAGTTTTATTTAATTGTCTCCCCCTTCAGGTGCACATATTCACAGTTTTCTTCACTCCCATTTCCCTGCACCAGGAGCACAGAGAAATACCTAGTACTTCCAGGTATCGACAGCATGAGACTCACTCCCCTACCTCCATTATGACAATACCATTGCATACTGATAAGCCATTTAGACACCAAGAAAAGTCACATAAGCATGGGCAAACAGAGGTTTACATATTCCCTCATAAATAAAAGCCGTTCCAAACCCACAAGTCATGTGGGTTTTTAAAGGGGAGCTGTCATCGCTTTACATAACTTTGCAGTTGTGATTACAGAGCAAGGCAAGAAGAGAAAGCACAGATGATTTGTAAAAGTGTCTGAAAAGCTTGATGTACCATGGAACCACAGCCGGGGAGCTTAGGATGGGCCATACAAACGAAAGTATTTTGATTACAAATAATTTGTGTTGGCAATCACCAGGTTTTGAAAAATTGTATTTGGAAGGTTTTGTCCATGGGACCACGTGAAATCTAAAATCCCTATTTTCCATGTCAAATTGTTTTTTTCTAATATGGCTTCCCTAACCTTGTTACATCTATAGGTATTGAATAGGACCATTCTTAAGTGATTCATATTATTGTAATAAAGCTGGTTATATAATGATTTGTCATACTCAGTGTCAGCATTGAACAGTAAATAATAAGCTTATTATTGAATGCCCTGGAAACTATTTTTTAATGCTGGCAACCATAATATAAAATGTGCTTCCTTTATAAGATTAATTACATCCCTTCCTAAAAAAAAATATTTAATCTTATAATCATGAGGACCATATATCATACATTTTAAACTTTAAAGAGTACTGAATACATTTTTGAGTATTTTTGCATAAATTACATGCTTTATGTAATTTATGACCAAAACTATTTAATCTGATTTATGCTTTAGCTTTATTTTATTTATGATGTTCTGCAATTTCCCAAAACCTTTTGTGACATATTATGAACTGTGTGTCTGATCTGTGCTTATTTTGGGCTGAATGAATGAAGACAAATATTTAAAACCTTCTTCTGTTTTGGAAGATTTCAACAAAAGCGGCACAGCAAAGACATTAACTATTCCCAATATCCAAGTGATACATTCCAGAGTGTTTTATGATGTTGCTGAACTTCCTCTAGTTAGCTTAGAATGTATTTTCTTAAAATGATTCGGGCTACTATGTTATTCAAAGCGAGTCCAATCATTCACTTTTAGAAAGAATAATATGGAATGTCAATGCTTGATCCTGCGCAATACAAATATTTAGAAATGGGGATTATTTTTCCTTAAATGGCCAGGGAAAAAATACGGGCTGCACATATATTACTTTCTGGAGAGGTGGACCTGTAAGTGGTTAGGAGGTCTGGGATTTAACCACACAATCCTGGTTCCATTCCATCATCTTTACTACGTTTAGAAAGTTTACTCTACTCACAAAGCTCATTTATCTATTTATTTCCTAAATAACAGCAGCTATTTAAGAAACACACACCTTGCAATAATCTTATGATAATCGCTGGAAATCCAGCGATCGTACGATTATCGTAAGGTGTGTGGAGGCCGTGCGACCTCTACTACTGTAAGGTCGCATGACTTTTATCTTAGGAACATGTTCGAAAACCCGGCGAGCGTCATATGATGTTCGGTGGGTGTGTAGCATGTTCGGAAGATAAATGCCCGTTCAGCATTGTGGTCATCGGAAGCCCGCCCCTCAGGGGGGTGCGGCTTGTGATCATCTCAAGTACAATCTGCCTGTCCAAGATAGACAGATCGTACGTTTTTAAAATTACCTTACAACCATCGCAAGTCTTGCGATGGTTGTATGGTGTGTGCCCAGCATTAGTAGCATAATATTTATATCTGCCTTTGATAGCAGGTAGTTGGTTCAGCTGGTTCAGTCAAGACTCTGACAGGGCTATTCACAAAATGGTGGAGAGTTTGGAGAAGGCAGGAGAAGTGAACAATCTAGGAAAACATAGCTAAACTGAAAACATCCTCCAATTCAGCTCACTTTCCAGGTCAGCTATGTTGTCCTAGATTGTTCACTTCTCCTGCCTTCTCCAAACTCTTCAGTCGTTTGTGAATAACCTGCAGACATGATTGTCTACTCCAGAAGGTTTAAAAACGTTGTATGACTGCAGATCCAGAGAGAAAGTCAAAATGCATGAGTTGATGATTGTAGACACAATAAGACACAGAGCAGAGGATAAGCCAGATGAAATATACTCCTGATTTCATACCACTTAGATATCATACAACAGCAACAGTCAAGAAGTAAAGTTTCACAGTGCGGGTCCACAGCTCGAACCGATCTTAGGCAGGAAACTGTCGTAGATCCAACATCAAAGTTTAGAATGATCTGCAGACCAGCAGAAACAAAAACATGTCTGTGATCACATGGATGGACAAGAAATAATGATTCACATAAAACTCCTAAAAACATGATCTTGTAGTTGTAATTAAAGGGTAGAATCTCTTATCAAATTGTTATTGCAAAAAAAAAAAAATGGCTGCCAATAGGCATGACTGC
The DNA here is from genome assembly GCF_000935625.1 of Nanorana parkeri. NCBI lineage: Eukaryota > Metazoa > Chordata > Amphibia > Anura > Dicroglossidae > Nanorana > Nanorana parkeri. The sequence goes on from NW_017307200.1 coordinate 567,866, forward strand.
CATTTTGTGCTGTACAATCTAAAAATTGAATCTTAGTGCTTTTCCTCACAGAATTTAAGCCCTGGTGAAAGGGGCATATCTGGATCCCCAATTTAAATGCTGATTAAATAATATACAATGGATGCTGCACCTTGAAGTTTAGAAGTTTTAGTTTCCTGCAGAATTAGCTGGTCCTCTGAGCCCTGCTCTGATATCCTGTTCTAGGTTAGCTCCTTGCAGGGTCCTATAGAACGACCCATGTGTGCAGGACCATCCCTATAATGAAGCAGCCTGAGTGGCATGGACGCACTGCTGCACAATGTTTCTGTCACCCCCTTTCTGGCCAGAGCATCCCAGGTTGCTAAGAGCCTGGAGGGGAGATGTGTAAGCCCCATACACATATCCCCATCCAGCTCTTAACAACTTGGGATGCTCTGGTCGGTGTCCTGCTCAGCTCTTGTGCCCCCAAATGTGTAAGGGCCATACACATCTCCCCACCCAGCTCTTAGCAAATGGGGATGCTCTGGCCTGTGTCCTGTTCAGCTCCTGGCAATGATGTCACTGGTTGCCAGAAGATGCAGAGGCCACACCCCCCCCCCCCCAAAGGCAAGTTACTCCCCGGCTACTCCATTCTCCAAGCTAACAGATGGACAGCTGCTGGACACTGCTCTGTCCCTGGTAATCTAATACTCAACGGGAAGCTTAGGGAAGCAGAGCTGAGGGAGTTGGAGTCAGCTGTTTGGAAACATGACTGTAAGTGCTTGCACAAATTTTAAATACATTACTGTGCAATGTATATTTTATCTGGATTCAATATTGAAAACAAGTTTGAGAGTAACTACTTTACTACTTTAATGAAATACAAGTGAACTGGATTGGTAAAAGTACATTTTAAATTGATGTATTGGTCATTGATCCATTCTCTGAATTGATAATTCCACAGTAACAAAGCAATGTAGAGTTTAAGTACAAGAAATAACAGCTTCAAAATGGCCACAATTTAAACAAAACATAATTTAATTCACTAGGACAACCTTTTATTATTTGAACAATTTCTCTATAGAATATCAAACCCAAAATAACTGATTTTTCATGTGGTATGTATTTTAGAACATACACATTTTTTCAATGAAGCAGACAACAAGCGTTTTAGAGTACAAGCTGTTCTAAATCACTATAACAATTCTGCATATCTTAATGATAGTTATTCCTAAAATATATTTAATAACTAAAAAGCCATATTACGTTCTGTTAATGAAAACAAAATGCTATGACAAGATATTATGGTCTGAGAACTATGTGTATTTGTTAACCTTAGTAGTAGCTCAGAGCAGAACATAAAACACATTGGAATTATAAATATTTTATAAACTGATCCTTTATCAAGCAGTACTTGCAGTTGGGTGGACATTGCTTTATTATCTTTAAAAGAAAAGGAAGTATGTAATGACAATCCAGCAACAATTAAAAGAAATAATGAAAATCAACACCATAATACAAAACACAAAAATTTCCCAGCACACTTACTGTCTAACAATATGCGTTAAAAACAGAGATTTTAGTTGCACAACTTTTGAAAAATATGTGGAAACCACACTGCCTCATCAAGGTTCCTCTGTATAGTGTGGTCCTAAAACTAATTTTTGTGAGCCTCCATATTGGAGCATATTTAGCAGTGGATACATTGAATGCAGGTATGCCTGGAGGTGCCCAACTCCTCCTTAAAGTGACTCTAAACTCAGGAGTTAAATAATAATAATTAGGGATCGGCCGTCGAAACATATCGGCCGAAAATTGCACTTTTGGCTAAATGCCGAAAGTGCAATTTTTGTGCCAATACAGCAATCCCTGCTTCCTTTCCTCCCCGCTGGGCGCTGCTCTGTGTCCCAGCGGGGAGGAGAGCTAAGAGGTGAATGAAAATCACTCATCCTCATAGTTCAAGCCGACGTGTGACAATGAAACTGTCACAGGTCGGCTCAATAGATCGAGAAGTGAGCAAACACATACCATCATTCGCTCACTTCTCGATTATCTCCCTGCAGAGAGCGGTGACTGTCTAGATTGGCGGAACCAACTGTCACTCACTGAGCTGGGTGGATCTCAACAGCATTGTCGGGATCCGTCCCAACTGCGGCAGTCTCAGTATACCGTGAGCTGTAGATCGCGATATACTGAGCTTTGGGTCACGGGAGGATGCTAGTATATGTCCTCTCGTCACCCTTAAGAGAACTATGGGGAAAACCACTTACCCCATAGTTCTCTTTAAAAGATGGTATATAATATGTGTAGGTGCGATGAATGAGGAAGATGTAAATTATGGCTACACAAACACATAGCAAAAACTGCTAAATTGCTTTGGTTCCCAGGAACTAAAACATTTTCTGAAGCTGTGGCACTAAGGGGTTAAACATATTTACCTTTCTTCTGCAGTATTTTTATTTATATTCTGCCTTTTAGGGCATGCGCATACTACAAGGCATGCATCTGCTGATAACTGTGGCACAATCCAGTAAGCTCGCAACTGCTTTCAAACCCTCAAATGACTGGTGTCATAGCTGATCAATGTGCAACAACATAACAGGGGCAAACAGTGGCTGGCAGAGGGAGTGGCAGCATGAAATAGTTTCCATGGTGAGCAAAAAAAAAAAACATTTTTTAACATCCAAGGTCATACAGCAGGAATATAAATAAATATTTGTGTTTAATTACTGAAAATGATCGGATGGTTTAGTTCCACTTTCAGAATAAAAATGGTACATAAGCCATGTCCTGACCATCATACAATTTGCTGTTCTGTTTGTAATATACTTGTTTCTGCTGTCATAGCAGGCATAAGATTAGATTGTGCACTGGAAAATTGAACTGACCCTATATTCAGAAAGATGATAGGATTACAGAGCCTCATTAGCCATCAGCTACTTATTGGTTATTGGAGTCATTTTTGCTTCACACCCAAGGGGACATTAAAAGCATATTAGGCCTAATCTTAGAAAAGACATACTTGCAAGAAAACCAATTCAACATATAATGAAAACACTCTGGAGTGATAATGAGCATATCAGAGCATCAGAAATTCTCATTAGGCTCACAAAGATTTTGCAATATCTTCTAAGAAAATGAAAGCAATGATTTCACTGCTTATGGGCTGTGCATTACCCTAGTCAGGTTCAAATGTGGCAGTTTCTACAACAGCAGATAAGCCTTTCACCTTCTGTCATTATTGATGAAAGATTTCCCCTTTTATAACCAGCCCTACTTAGACTAAGCATTGCTGCTGCTTCCATTCATTTCCTAGATATAGAGAATGGAGCAATTCTCTTTCCTTCACATTCTTTTTAGCAGTATGTCTGTTGCTGGTTGTCTGAACAATATCTCCATTTGTTTGATGTAGGAAAGACATGCAACTTTGTGTGCCAAATGTTGTTATACCAAAGACACACTCACCACACCATCACACAGATAGGAAAACAAACACTCAAACCATCATAACTATACAAACAGTACAAAAAAGTACTACAAAATGAAATAATTAATTGGTTACAAACATAATCAATACTCCATAAATGAAAAGAAAGGATTCTACACCATTTTGAACACACTTGTGGTTGTTAAAAAAGAAGTCTCTGGGGTGTACATACCGTGTTTCCCCGAAAGTAAGACCTACCCCGAAAGTAAGACCTAACGCTATCTTCAGGGATTTCTGTAATATAAGACCTACCCCGAAAATAAGACTTAGTTCGGAGGTAGATCTTATATTACAGAAATCCCTGAAGATAGCTCTAGGCCTTTTTTAGCTGCACATATAATTGAAATTTACATGTCAAGACCGGCCGCAGCTCCCTACCCTCCCGCACCCCCCCTAAAATGCCCGCCCGCACGCACACCCACACACATACCTGCCTGCCTCGGCTGCCGCTGAAAATGACATTTTCCAGCAGGCACAGCGTGGGTCGAAGTGAGGTCAGGGAACTTCTGACTGGTGGCTCCCTGGACGACATCAGAGCGCAGAGCTCCAGACAGCTGCAGCCAGGTAAAAATAAGACATCCCCCGAAAATAAGACCTAGTGTCCTTTTTTGGGTAAAAAAAATATAGGACAGTGTCTTATTTTCGGGGAAACACAGTAGTAATCAATTTCCATCATGTAGGTTAGAAAACGAAACAAACATCTAATTGCTGCAGGCAAAAATATTCCTTTTTCATTGTAGTGTCTAAAAATAAGGGACACAATATAAATATGAACCCTTAAATGGATAACATTTGGCAGTTAAATAGTATCATAATTTAATTTATTGCAACTTTTTCAGCAGACCTATTTAAGGTTCTTAATGTAAACCTTTTACCCAGAAGCGGGGTGTGTGTGTGTGTGTGTGTGTGTGTGTGTGTGTAAACCATTAGTTTGGCAGTTAATTAGTTAAAATTTCTTACATTTAAATAGTATCACTATCTGTAACTCACTACTTTTTAAACTATTAAATAAAATAGTTTAAAAAGTGGTGAGTTACAGACTAGTTTCCATAATTTGCTTTTAGAGTTGTATTTCCAGCTAGAAAATGATCTCCTGTATTTACAAAGCAGCATTATATAAATAATATCAGTAATTCATTATTTTATAAATAATTTGTACTGCCCAATATCTGGAAAATAAGGATGTTAACAGACAAAGATGATGTAAATACAATATACACTAAAAGAGCAGCAGCCTACTAATCTAAGTCATTATAATTACTGTTATTTGTGCACAGTAATCCTTACTTCTTATTTAATCTGCTGCAAACCTAATGTTTGAATTGATATAGGACATATCATTTTTTTTTTCTCCAGGGCGATCTCAAAGCAGGAACCAATTTCCGAGAATACATTCAGGGACATGTATTCCATAACCCTGTGCTGCGCTTGTCCCATTGAAAACATTGTTCCTAAATTTGAGAGTGTCACTCTGGAGTCAGTGTCAACCATGTCAACCACAAGAATTCAATATTGCTTCTTGTGATTCCCAAATCCATAAATCTTCCTCTGTTGTAAATCAACTCACAATAGTTATTGAGTGGATGTGGTAGCATTTTGCTATAGATTTCTCTGCTAGCTCACCCTTACCCTGTCTATATCCTGTTTAAAGTTCACCAGTATTTTGTTTGCCCATGTCTTACCTTTTTTAAGTATTCAGTAAATTCCAGGCTATGAAATTTTTAGCTTACCTTTATCATATGAGTATGTCAGTAAACTGGTCCATAACCATTCCCATTCTCTCTGTAATAAAGAGAGGGAAGAGTGGCAGACATTCTTCAACAACTAGAATGGACATATATATATATGTATATATACACGGTATATATACCGTGTTTCCCCAAAAATAAGACAGTGTCTTATATTTTTTTTTCTACGAAAAAAGACACTAGGTCTTATTTTCGGGGGATGTCTTACCTGGCTGCAGCTGTCCGCTCTGCCGTCCAGGGAGCCACAGACAGGTGGGCGGGCGTGCGTGCGGGCGCGAGGGAGCTGCGGCTAGTGCTCTGATGCCATCCAGGGAGCTGCTCTGGGTGCTCTGTCAGACACTTTCTATCATATGTACAAGACTAGCGGAAACCCAGACCAGTTTTTCGGGTAGACTTTGGGTCAGGGTAATCCGGTTTGGGGTTTTGTCTCTCACCTGGATTGTTTAATTGATTATGCAGGTGAGATCCAGGTGAGATTAAAGGGAAAGGCTGGAGCATGATGTTGCTCTGGCCTGGGACTTTACAAGTTGGATGTTTTGCTGAAAATACTTTGGTTTTGTGAGGTGGCTCACCACCTGTCAGAGAGGAACTTGCCTGTTTAGTTAGAGCCTGGAAAGCAAGGATTTATTTTCTGTTTTATTTTGGCTTTATTGCAACCTTTTAAATAAAAACTGACTGCAAGACAGATTGAAAAAAGAACTTTGCTCCCTGGACTAACTTTTTCACCAGGGAAGGTAATCCCCATTTGAGCTATACCACCCACAAAATTATATATATATAGTGCAATATAAATGGGTAAGCCGTATTAGTCCAGTAGACAAGATGTCAGTAAAAAATACTGGGAGTAAAAAATACTCCCAGGTCTAACATTTATGACACCCCACTACCCTCCCTCCCCCCTCCTCTAATAGCTTTCTCCTGTCTTAACTGACAAACTGTCATGTTGATCAGTATTGCTTCTGACCTGAAGAAGAGAGGTTCACTCTCGAAAGATTTCTATAAAAGTTTGCTAGGTTCTTTTAATGCATTTTCTCAGGGTCAGCAGCATGAACTTGTTAGTGGCAAAGGCAAAGCTGCCCTATGTTAGCAGCACATCACTGCATACTATTGTGGTAAATAAGCATTGCACAGCCCTGCCTGTTGTTAGCAGTTATAGGCAATGCTCAGTCTACTTGATCTCTGATTATATGAGGTCAAGGGTGGATATGGATACTCTAAAGGTGCACATACACCTTACAACCATCGCACAACTTTCGTTGTACAATGGTTGTAAGGTAATTAAAATCTTGTACGATCTGCCCATCTTGGACAGGCAGATCGTAATTGTGATCATTGGAAGCCCGCCCCTCTGAGGGGCTGAGCAGGCAGTGTGCACTTACCGGCCCGTTCGGCATTTGTCTTCCGAGCACGCCACTAACCCGCTGAAACGGGCGCACGCCTTCCATACACCTGCCAATAATCGTACGATCGTGGGATCACCTGTGATTATCTACGATAATCGCCAGGTGTATGGGCAGAGCACCTTTAGAATGGATGACCCCCTTGACTTTTGGGTAATGCGGATGGACCACTGGCCAGAGTTTTCTGAATACGCCATTGAGCTTCTGAGCTGCCCTGTGTTTTCAGAATGGGAATTTAGTGCAGCAGGTAGTTTTGTGGAAGAAAGAGTCTTCCTTTCCCTAGACACAGTTGACTGGCTCACCTTTATCAAAATGAACCAGTTTATTATCAACAATGAGTCCCTGTAGCTGCTGCTAACAAATACATTTTTTGTTTGAACCTGGCCCCCAAAACATAACGTACAGCATAACCATCTTCTGCCACAACTGCTGGCATGCCACCATTACCATCTCCTGCCACCATTACCATCTCTTTCCACCAAAAAAATGCTCTGGTACTCAGGTGCATTTAGAGAGAAAAAGGCCTGGGGACTAAAGTGGTTAAAAGCTTCCTGGTGTTTATCCTTTTCAAAATATGGTTTAGTAAAAGTGTTTGAATATTGTGTCTGGAGTCAGTACAATATTTTACTGCCTTTTTTTCTGTAAAAATATGTTGATTTCTTGAAAACCTGCAGGTATCTCCATATCAAAATGTGGCATTGTAAAAGTGCTAAATACGGGGCATGGAGTCATTACAATATTTTGCTGTTTTGTTTGTTTAATATACACTCAAGTGCTGTTTTTTTTTAATGACCAAATGAAGACCAACAGGCCAGCGATAGTGATGTTATCCTTTCTTCCTCTATCTTCTTCTATTCAGCTTGCTATTTGTGAGGAGGGTAGCCAATCCCGTCATGAGGACCATGCAAAACAAACACAAGGGATGGTACCCTCATCTTGTGAAGTACTTCCAACTGATTTATAAAAAAAAATACTCAGAATCATAAAATGCATGGATGCATGTAATATAGGAGATCCAGCAAATGAATTATTGCATGTAGCAAAATCTATACATGAGTTATATTCAAATCTGCAGACCGGACCCGCCGGTAATCGTGGCCAGAATTACATGTTTACGTGTTTCCAGGTCGTTCCCTTCATCAAAGTCTGCTGATGTTACACACTAGACATGTGTGATTCGTTTAGTTCCGAATCGAAATTCGGACAAATTTTTGGACATTCGGACATTCGGATGTATCCGAATTCCGAATTACAGACATAATGAATGCAAACGAATCCGAATTTCCATTTCCGAAATTCGGTAGCGGTAGTTCGAACGTTCGTTTCCGGTTCTTATTCGTTTCTTATTTGTTTCGTTCGTTGGAGCAAAGTGACATTAGAGAAGGAGAAAAATATTTTTCCCCCTCAAATGTCACTTTGCTGCAAACGAACGAACAAAACGAATAAGAAACGAATAAGAACAGGAAACGAACGTTCGAACTACCGCTACTGAATTTCGTCCGAATCCGAATTCCGAATCCGAATTGACTTTCACACCCGAATCCCGAAAAACTAAATAACACAAATCCGAATTTAAAACGAAACGAAACTAAACGAATTTTTTGGCAGTGCACATGTCTATTACACACATCTCCACTTATATAACATTTTCAATTTGCCTAAACCAATCAACATGGTAGGCTGTCTCAAATGTTAGTGCACTGGAGCCTGTTTTGCCAATATTTATCCAATAGCTGAGCTCTAATCCATAATAGAGAGTTGAAGAGGCAGCTTCCTAACAAGTTAAGTAAGTGCATGGTATTATTAATACTGTGTAGATCATTTATTACAACTCCACCAACGAATAAAACAGTGAGAAAGAGTAAAGCAAAAAAAGTACAGAAAAGGGGAGGGAGTCATATACTT
>NW_017307200.1:577050-682896 GCF_000935625.1 Nanorana parkeri
CACTGGTACTCGAAAAGTATCTGTGCATCCCTAATATATATATATATATATATATATATATATATATATATTTATTTTTTTACATTAAAAGCTGTCTGGTGTCTTCCTCTTACATTGAATCCCGAACAAGCTGTTTACATGCTCTCCAGCCACTGTACTACATGTATGAGTAATGTCTCTGAAATAAGGTATTCTAATTTTTTTTTTTTTCAGGATAAGTGTAATTTCTGGAATGTGGGGCTGTGCTTTTGAAGTGTTTTGTGATCTGTGGACAGTGTGACACTGTTCACTCATTCCTAGTTATCATCAGAGACATGCCTTACAAGTAATTGTTTTGGGAAACACTTAAATTAGAGGGTTTATTGCTACTTTAATGCACAAAAAGATCATTTATGCTGTTACTTTATTATATCATGACTATCCTAAATCCTTTGTGTATAGATATGTTTATTTCTACAACTCACAATTATTTGAAAACGTATGAAGATTCAACACTTACAACAATAATGTAGCTTATCTGTTGGGGTTTTTTTAAACTTGAGAAATTATGTTCTTTTCATAGAAGATTATTGTTGTACACCCCTGAAATACAAACAACATCCCACAATCCCATATGTTTTGTTCTAAAATATTAACCACCATATCTAAAAGTATGTTATGAGAAACTGATGTCAGATTCCCCAAAAGTACAATATGTTTGCAGCAAGAAAGCAGAAGTCTGCTCATAAAAGTTTATAGGTGTGTATCCTCGTGTTACTTAAGTAATACGATATGTTATTACAACACCTGATCTTCATCTTGGAAGTGAATGGTGTAAGTGGCAAGCCTGGAACATGTTTTAATAGTCCTATGAAAAAAAGTACTTAAGAAGTTGAATTAAATATTTATTGTGTAATCAAGATAAAAGTGGAAGTTGAAGCCTGCCAGTTAATGGGGTTTGATTGTTCTTTAGTGGTGTTGTCACCATAACATTTAACCTTGAATTTAAGACAGCCTAATCATCAGTGTAGCTCAGAAGGCTGAAGTGAGTACAGAAGATATAAACTATTTCAGCAACAAAATGAGGCTCATCATTTCAATATGCTTAGATATCTTTCTCAAGGTGAACCAGGTCCGCCTTGAGAATAGGGGTCTAAGAACCGAAATATTTAAACACTGGGCCTCATTTTGTTATACTTGCCTGTTTTTTGTTTTTTTTTAAACTGCTGGGCCACTATATCTGTTATGCTGTTTGCACTGTGTAACTTTGCACTGATATTTTCGACACTGCATGTTGCAATACTGTGTATTGTATTATAATGACACTTTGTAAATCTGTGGATATTTATACTATCTTGTGTAGTTTATGTGATCTTTCACGTATTTAATACAATAAGAATGTTTTTGCATTGTACATCTTGTGATGGTGTGCTTACTTTGTAAAATACAGTTCATAAGAGTTCTAGGTTAGAGAGAAGTAGGTAGTAAAGCGCAGCATTGTATTGTCGGGTTTAGGTCTGCTTTAAAGCATATGTTTACCTTTTGCAAAAATTAAAGAAATGCATAATTAATAATATATAAAAAATGCATTTCTTTAATATTCGCATTCAAGCCTGGAAAGCATTTGAATTGTGATCTCTCCCAGGCATGGAGGTACGGCATTCAGTTAGGAGTTCAGGACACAAACCATGCATGTGCATTATTGGGCAAATATGGCAGCTCCCATGTACAATATGTATAAAGTTACAAACTCTGCACAGAAACTAGCTTTTTCAAACATTAACTGACATTGCTAAGCAATGCATTTTTTTATTGAATTTGCAAAAAAAAAAAAAAAAAAACTACTTTCAACTAAATCCTATCTGAAAGTACCTACCTAAAATAAATAAAAGCTTCCAGTTGTACTGAAATACCCAACTTCACTGCAGGCATGGCTGTTCCAGTAAAAATAGTACACACATCTCAATGTAATAAACTTGTAGTAAACTGCACATCAAATAGCAGATTCCTTGCACTGCCAATGCCAGGTAAATAAAATCATCTACTGCCCAATGTAACAAACACTGTCAGCTCCACAAACCTGCACACATGCGTTGGAAGCAGTAATGCCTGATGCGTTTCCGGGGCATGTCTCCTTCCTCAGAGCCTGTCCATCCACAACTGCTGGCAGGGTTGGGGCTGAACTCCATCCAGTCTTCCTAACAACCTAACCTAACAACCTCTGATTGGCTAAGATACCATCCAATCAGGGCTAGTGAGAAAGACAAACCTCTCTGCTGCTGTCACCAGCAGTAACTAACCAGGACAGCTGCTTTTCCAATTGCTTGTGCAATTCACATCAAAACAGCACCAATGATAGACGAATACATACGATAATAATTCATAAATTGTATATATATATACACACTGTATATAATGTAAATGGGTAAGCCGTATTAGTCCAGTAGACAAGATCTCATACACGTTCGGCTGACTGTAGTGCAGCCAATGTACGGCTGAGATCAGCAATACAAATCAGCAATGAGACGTAGTGATTAGCCGATCAATTCACTACAGCTCAGTTATTCACTCGGCTCCCTTCGGCAGCTCTGTGAAAAACCCGCAAAGATTTTTTTATGGTGTTGTGTATTTCGTTTTTTTACTGTATTTGGTAAATAAGTAGGGGTAACAACTACCCCTTATTCATTCACATGGGGAAAGTTCGGGTTCCCCCTAAAATTCCTAGCAGACCTAAAGGGAATGCTATGAATTGGGGGGACTCCATGCAAAGACGAAGGTGCGGAGGTCCACCAGTAGTTGTAGTGGAGAAAATCAAGCAGAGACCAAAGGTGTATCTGAGGTGGTGCTAGTGCAGCGGGGAAGCAGCAACATATTTTATAGTTGCAAAGAGCAGTGGAGCTGTAGAGGGGGCAGCATAAAACTGTAGAATGTAACAAAGGAAGCACTGACACCGAAAGCACTGGTAGCACTGGAAATACTGGTAGCAAGGTTTGCACAGGTAGCAAAAGATAGAACTTGACGAAATGCTTGAGTGGTGTCATTACATCCTCATGAGCCTAAATAGGAGTTACAGTCACATGAAGCAGCCATGCCACTCCAGGTAAAACCCAGAAGCAACAATGGGCATTGGAGACAGAGGGGGTGCCATCTCTGGAGTGTGGCAGGTAAGTAATCCTAACATACAATATGTACAATAATAACATCCAACAATGTTACTTTTGTGTGGAAACTTTTTTGCATCAAAACAAATATAAGCAGAAATGAATCAATAACAAAAACATTAGCACTGACATAATATATACTAAACAAAAAGTACCAACAAACTGCACTAAAATCTGGGCCAAATGTAAATGATATAAGCAAAGCTAGCTCTTAGATCTGTACATGATCTGTTGTGTCATCCTTTCTTACTACCTCCAGCTCTTGCACCTGAGGCTTCTCCCACGGTATTGTCTCCCTAACTTTAACAGAGTGTTCACTCCTTTTATGTTGAATGTGCAAAGTCTTCCTTAAAACGCACCTCTTCATGGAAACCTAACTTATTGCTTAGTCATGTGCTGCCTTAATCACTTTGTCTTTGATTCTATTATGCACACTGTTTAATCTACGCCTTCATTCTCTTCACTTAATTTTTGCTGACATCACACGTTAACCTACTGCTTGCCCATGACCTCAGTGACCTCCATGTCTCTAAGTCATTTACTGATTCTATTAGTGATATCTATTCCCATTAGGCGCCCTTGTGAACTTCAACTCTGACCTGAGATTTTAAGAGCTGCATGGCAAGTACATTTTTGTAATTATAGTCTAGATTATACTGTAAATGTTTGTTACTTCCATTTTAGGATTGATATGCCTTTGAGTATTAAACAAGCTTTGTATTAGAAAATAAAAGCTGAAGTAATGTAATCCATACTTAAAGTTTTTGAGTCACTGACCTGGTAAAACATACATCCAGTGAGTTGTTGAAGAAAATTGACTCAAAGTACTAAAGCCTTTAGATTGACATATCTGCTACACATCTAACATTTTTTTAAATGAGAGTTCAGCAGTCCCCAAATTAGATTAAATAGTCTGCAATAACTAGAGGTTGATGACTTTTTCATCCAATAACTAAAAACCACATGTCAAGGGGTGTATAAACGTTCCTTTAAATCTATAAAAAAATATTTGTTAAAGTGACACTAAACTCAGTAGTTTAATCTTAAAAATGCATTGAAGTACCTGAATCATTTGCAAAACTGCATCTTATTTGAGCATCACTCAGCTGTAGATCCTCAAATCATCTCTGAATTGTCGCTGACAGTTTTCTTCCTTCTGGAGGGTGGCTACTTTTGTTCCCCATGGCCTCGTTGTGTGTGTTGTAAAGTAGCCACTGCTCCAAGCTCGCTTCTGTGATAGACTACAATCTCAATACAAATTAGTAAACTTAACATGAGTTTGTAGTGTTTCATGACAGTGAGCTTGGAGCAGTGGCTACATTATAGCATGGGAAACAAGTAGACACCCTGCAGAATGAAGGACAGTGTCAGCACAAATTCAGAGATGATTTTAGGCTACGTTTACACCAGGGTGGTTTGTCAGCATGGATATTTCCACGCTGAACCGCCAACATCGAAAAACCCATTAATTCCTATGTACCCCTTTCACGCAAATGCGCACGTTTCAATCCGCTTGCCACACAAACTGCTCCCTGCACTATTTTTTCAGTGTTAATCAGCTCATTTTGTCCTATAGCCTTCTATGTAAATGCGCTGATCAGTGTGTTTTTGTGCTTTTTGCTAGTTTTTATTGGCGGTTCAGAGTGTTTTTCAACCACTTCTCTTGTTTTGCCAAGTCTGTCCCCTGTCTGTCCCTTGTAGGCAAAGCCACCAGTTTTTGCAGTACCCTCCCCCTCTTTGCATAGTACAGTGGAATCCAAAATGGAGGTGGCTGACTGCTCCTTTGATGCAGATGACTTCACTCAATTAATGCGTAGCCATCTAGAACTCTATGACCCAAGAGATTACAATTACAAAAAGAAAGGGAAGAGAAACCAAGGATGGAGTGAATTAGCAGCAAACATGTTTGATGATTGGACAACAGAAGCCATTAAAGACATGAAAAGTAAGCTTGTGACATGTGGATTTTGTGTTTTTTTTCTCCAGCTTAGCAATGTAGCAGCTTCAGGTATGTTGTGCCAGTGAGCAGCATGCTTAGGCTGACATGTGTAGGAGTGGTCAGCTGCAGCCTGCGGCTTGATGGCAAGCTTCCTTGTAGTTGTAGTTCCACAGCAGCTATAGGGCATTATTTGTGCAAGTGTAGGAAGTATTGCAAAAAGTAATCTGCATAGTCATAGCTAAAGCGGACATGTGAACCTATAGCCAATCTGACTATACCTTCAATAATCTACTCTGCATCTCCATGAAATAAGTAAGTATTGTTGCTTCACAGCAGGGCTCAAAATTTCCACTTGCCCCCTCGCAATTGGCGAGTGAAAATTGCGGGCGGGCGAGTGGATATTAATTCACGGACAAAGACTGAGTGCCCGACTCCTGGATGAGTTTGCCGCGGCTTCCCGTGTGCCATAGCTCACCTCTGTGTACTTTGCCCATGTTAAAGATGGCCACCGCATTATGAACCTTATTAAAGATGGCCGCCACATTATAAACCTCATTAAAGATGGCCGCCACATTGTAAACCTTACTAAAGATGTCTGCCACATTATAAACTTTATTAAAGATGGTAGCCGCAATGTGGCCATCTTTAACAGAAAAATGTACAGGGGAAGCCCAAGGGAGGACTAACGGATTGTGTGCTAGAGGGGAGCTACTTATGCAGTGCTAGCAAGTAATTAGATGGGGGCATAGAGGTTGGTCTGGGTGCCATGTGTGTTGTGCAGTCTGTGTAAGTGTAATGCTGTGTGTGTTGTGCTGTGTGTATAATGCCCAGTGCCCTGTGTGTTGTGCTGAGTGTTTGTGTTAAGTCCTGTGTGTATGTATTATGCCCTGTGCATTGTGCTGTGTGTTATGCCCTGTGTGTTATGCCCTGTGTGTTGTGCTCTGTGTGTGCATGCGTTATGCCCTGTGTGTTGTGCTCTGTGTGTGTATGCGTTATGCCCTGTGCAGTGCACTCTGTGTGTGTATGCGTTGTGTCCTGTGCGTTGTGCTCTGTGTGTGTATGCGTTATGCCCTGTGCGTTGCGCTGTGTATGTGTTATGCTCTGTGTGCAGTGTGTATTATGCCCTGTGGTTTGTGCTGTGTGTGTGTCATGCTGTGTTTCTTCTGCTCTGTGTGTGTGTGTGTGTAATGCCGTGTGTTGTGCTGTGTGTCTTATGCTCTGTGTGTAATGCCCTGTGTTTATGTGATATGTTGTGTGTTGTGCTGTGTATGTTATGGAGTGAATTACAACTGAGTTGATGGAGCACTGTACTTAAGTATAGAGTTTATCAATTTGGGTGGAATTCACACCATATTGAGTGTGAAGAGGGTTTACTTGTCTGTTGGGTTTATTTTTATCTCCTCGTTTTTTAAATGATGGAATTTAAGGTGGGAGAGGCGATGTTAAAGGAGGGGAGGCGGATGGGTTCAGACAGGGCACCTGGTAGCGAGTAACATTTAAGGCCTGGCTAGTAGTTTAGGACCTGAAATTTTGAGCCCTGTTCACAGTATGTAATCATTATGAATTCCTGCAAACATGATGGTGCACAACATGCATGTGTTTTACATCTCCTGAGAAATCACAGATAGTAATGTGTGTGGTGATCATCCAAAAGTGGTGATCTAAATGACAAATAATCCAAAACAAATCATCATAATAGATCAAATAAGAACAAGGACAGTTAAATATGTCTTATGATAAATTAATTAGAAATTTCCATAACAAATGTTGTAATCATTTCCCCCAATTTTAGTTAAAGGATAAAAATACCTTCTAAAATTTGGACTGCTGTTTGTTAAGTTTAATGTTAATCAGGCCCCCTCCATTTGCCATGACAGCTCTCCCACAGGGCACATGAAAAAGGATGCAAATTGATCCCTGATGGTGATTCCTTGGATGCTGCTGCGGCTTCCTGCCCAATGGGCTCTCTCCATGCTATGAATGAGGGAATCCTCATACAGGAAGCCATCTCATTGCCTAACACAATTGTGTAGGACACATGCCGCTTTGACAGCGCTGATGGCATTCTGCCTTTTTAGGTTCACTGCAGCGTGCAAAAATTGCCATTTATATGAGAGGATGCCAAAAGCACATTACACCACTATACATGCTCTTGTCACCCTATAATTAAATACCCTCTTTTGTAGGGTATGGCCTCTTAAGGTGCTCACCCAGGGCAAAGGCCTCGTCCCCTACAAAAACAAATGGCATAGCTGGAGTTGTTGCTCCTGGTAGAGGGGAGTTCTCAGGGGGGTCTAGACATCAAACCAAAGGTGGAGTGTCCGAAAACACTGGAGTCTGAACTGCTCCCATATGACCCTACATCAATGTAGCGAAAGCAATAGTTAGCATCTACTACCGCCATCAGAACAAACAAGAAATATTTTTTATAATTGAAATATTTGCTTCCACTGCCTACTGACCTAAATGTGTTTGCCATCAATTGTTCCCACACAATTTGTAAAGTTACAGCGGTCCCCGAAAAGTTGTACGATCTTCACCCACTCTTCCTTTGTGGGTTTGGTCATCACAACACGGTTCAACACCTCCCAAATAACATAACAGGTGTCTTGGATGATGTTGCTAGCTGTAGATTTTCCAACCATGAATGAAATGTGCAAACTTGTCAGGGACTGTCCAGTTGCTAAATACCTAACGAAAGAAATGAAGAGAAATATATTTTTTTTACATTTTATTTGCAATCTATTTTATCAAGCGCAAATAGTTTTCAAGAGCCAGCTTCTCAGGTGGTGTGCAATGACTAGCATGAGCAAACCACAAAGCACAATGGGAGCAGATACTCCCATCTGTGTGCCCACATGTGTTTACAAACAGATGACTTTCACCATTATACATCCATATTAATCCTTTGTCCCTCCCAAAAATGGGCCCTGTTCTAATACATTTAAAATATTAAAATAAACTGCAGTCCCATTTGTTTTTGATAGGATTAATCAAGTGAACTAACCAAGTGCAACTGTCATCACAACTTCAAGAAATTGCTAGCTCTTTATTTTATCTGGATATTTGCAGGAACCCGCGGCAGCCCCAGGACCGATGGAGACAGAGGAGCAGGAGCAGCAGCAGCAACAGCAGGATGAGGTGGAGGTTGAGTTACCTTTCCTGGACCTCAACACAACACCAAACTACAATGCCCCTAACCCAGCACCTGAGGAGTGAAGGAGTAATTCTGCCCCGGTGCCTATAAGGAGGAGGAATCTGAGGAGCAGCACTAGGGCCAGAGGGCAGGTTAATCGGCTGGACCATATGGCCAACGCCATTTCAGCAATGGCACAGCATCAGATGCAGGAGTGCCCTGAGGCATATTTTGTCCTGGGCCTGATCGACCTTGTTGAAAAGGTGACAAATTGTTTCCAGGGACCAATGAGGGCCCGTATGGTATGGTCACATATTATCTTTCATTCCTGATAGCTGCTATGCGTACCCCAGTACAGCACCGCTCCCAATAACAAACACTCCGACCAACAGCATGACAACACCAAATTTTAAATCTGCACCACCACCTCCAACATCAACAACCACTCGAACAATGCACCAAACAAGCCTTGCACCCACTTTTCAAACACAATACATGCACGGACATGGTTACTGTACCCAGGGTTTCCAACAGGGTTACCATACTCCATCCACCTAAAATTTGGGCAGCTGTATGTCTGGGTATGGAATAGGGGATACATGTGATGATTATCCCGGCCTTTCGACCAGACAATATCACCAGTTGTGATGTGTTAATTGGCCCTAATACCGTCTGTTACCTTTTTAACATCGTCCACCATTTTGCACAGAGGTCCAGTAGGCACCCCATTCCGACATTTCAAAGTGCCTTTTTTTTTAGATGGTGTGTATTTTTGGATATGTTAGGGGACAAATTCAAGTCCAATGTTCTAAATATTTGTCTTTTAAACCAAAAAAGACTTTGTGTAATAAGTACTTTTTGTGTAAGGGGGGCTGAAGAGATGTATTTTATGTATATGTTGCGGGTCAATTTCAAGTCCAAAGTTATAATTCTATTTCAGTTAAAACAAAAAAGAATTAAAAAACATTTTGGTCATAAAAATGTGGTTACTTGAATGCTGTCTGTGTGGCCTTTTTCTTAGGGGAATCTGTTTAGAGTATTGCAATGTGCAATTTGGGGAAACAAGATTGAAATAATATAGAGATACAATTCTCAAAACTTGACGAGACATATTTGAAACCCGTTATTATGACAGCAAGTAATCAGCTGCTCTCTTCTATTGGTTAACAAAGACAAAAGCTGATTGGCTGCCATAGGCAACTGCTCCAGATACTGTCATCTCCACTTTTGTACAATGCAACACGTGTTCTTTCTGCAAATTTGTATATTTGGAGCTGTTAAATACAGCAAGTAATCTGTTTCTGTATTTGAAAAGCTGCTTGCTTGCTTGCTTATTTGCTTGTTGTAGCAAAATAATCCAGATTATGTCTGCTACACTTTGGAGCAGAAGCACACAGTTTTACAAACACGTGCGGAGTATCTGGACCATTTACCTATGGTAAGCAAGCAGCTTGGAGGTTATAATGGGCAAATGCTCCAGATTCTGAGTTCCCTAATTAGGTGATAGGAAAAGCTAATTATTATACAGGATTTATATAGCACCAATAGTTTGCACAGCGCTTTACAATATAAGGAAGACATTACAGTCACAATACAATTTAAGACAAGATGGTAAGGAGGGCCCTGCCCGTGAGGGCTTACAATCTAAAAGATTAACGCAACGTGATGATGAGCCTTTCATCGGCCGGAATACTGTCCCCATAAGCGGTATCCTGATGCTCCATATGTATGGTAAGTAGACCAAGCAGCTCATCAAAACTGTAGTATACGAACAGACCGCACTATCCAGAGAATTCCAATACTTTATTGAAATTCACAGCAAATCCAGTATAACAGTAAATAAAAGTGTATGAAGCAACAAATGCCGGCACTGCACACCCCCAACAAGATACAACCACTCACATGTTTCACCCGTAGGCTTATTTATAGAGGTAACAAATACAGACCAGTATCTCACTTTACACCCCATTCACACTGAGCGGTTTATCGCGCAATTTCTGCCACAAAATCGCACATATTTCCGCGCAATATCGCTCTACGTAGCTTGTCCAATGCATTTCAATGGAGCTGTTCCCACCTCACAGCTCAATGTTGCCTGTAGCTCGTCGCTGTAGCTTGTCGCTCTTACATGACCCTTTTTTGCGCTGATGTCACGTGATTCGGCTCCAATAGACTATGGTGTCACGCAAAATCGCGCATTACCGGCGATGTTGCGCTACAGAAGGGTCACATTTGCACTGCAAAATGGAAGGAAAGAATTATGTCATATCAAGATGGCTGTTGATTGTTTACAGTCCAATGTAGCACCTATTGGCACAGCACCTGGGGAGTCCTGATGGTGGCTAAGGAATTGGAGCGGTGAGATTTCCTTTAGCTCATCAAAACTGTTTGAAAAAAATATTTGCCTGTTAACAGATACACAGGAAGGTGGGGAAGGCAGAAGCTTTTAAAACATCCTTACCTTCTGCATATATATACATAAGCAAAGCATATCGTGATTGGTTGCTGTTGGAAATTGTGGCCCAACAAGCAATGATTCTGTGTGCTACATTGTCATTTAACTTCATATATTTACACTTTTGATGTACCTTGACGATAGAACATTAAATAATGCACATGCAAGGATCCGGGCCCCCCACATGTAGGGGAGCATGTGCACTTACCTTTTGATGGACATGCAGATGTAATCAAAACATTTATCCTCATGGGCACGGAGTTCATTATACATGACCCAGAACTGGCCATGTTGTTGTCTGTTTGTAATCACTGGATGCACCCAAAACCCATGTAGTATGCAAATAGTAATAATATCCTATAAAATCTAGATAAAAAGATGAAAGAATATTCAAGAGGAAATTCTATTTACCGAGCACGGTAGATCAAAACCTTCTTTTTCATTCATTTATATAGGTTCACCAAAGATTTGCTGCTGATTCACTGCAGATTTAGCTAGAATATCTTGCCAATATGCCAAATGTGACATCTTGAAAATCTCACCAAATGTCTGTGACATGTTTATTTGGAGTGGTGTTATCAGTTGGAGACGTAGTGCCTTTGTTATTCATAGGAAAACAAACACAATGGTGGTATTTTTCCCAAGGAAAGATGGTGCCCTTAATAAACTACATTTAGTTCATATTATTGCTCCTCTTGCACATTCAGTCCCAATGCTTTGGTTTGGTGCTGCCATGGCCTTACTTTCTCTTTTTCTCACAGACAGTCCTACACACCATCCTCAGATTATGCACTTATCTCATAGGACTGTCTTCACTGACAGCAGCTGAGAGCAGCCTACTCCTGTTACATTTATACCTCACGCATCTCGGCTATTAGTAACCCCATTCCCGACTGTGCACTTCTGACCTTACTTGCACAGCACCCTGAGTGCTTTCTTACACACACTAATAGGAGAACAAAGATGTGCGCTGATGTTTATGTCATAATAGCTTTAGAAACTGCCACTATGTGTTGGTTGGAGCATGCAGCACATCTGTAGAGTTTAGTTTGGCTACTCTGGGTGGCCATAGGGCAGCTACAGCCATGCAGAGAAGTCAAAATATGGTTTAGATCAAATATTTAATGTAAATTGTTGATACTCTGGAGCTGCTAACTGACCAATGCTGCAGGACTGATGGGGGCCTACTAATAAAACATGAACAAGTGTTTAAAGCTAATGGAAAACAGAACATAATATAGAAATATACAGTATATTAAAGCTGAACTGCTTGGAGAATGGGGAAGGAGTTTATTCGAAAGAAGAGACATAAAGAGACAGGATAGCTCTCTAATTTAGCTATGCAGACATCCCCACTCTCCCGGACGCTCCGGGAGTCTCCCGCTATTAGATAGCGGCTCCTGGCCGCCCAGGAGAGAAACACTTCCTCCCGGAAAGGTTTAATCTGCTCGATCGAGCAGATTAAACCTTTCCCTGCGATCGTTTTTTTTCCCTTTCTGACATCGGGAGCCGCGGCCCGACCATCAGTCAGAAAATTTAAAAAGGCATACGAATGCATAGCTAGATTCCTATTGGCTATTGCACTTTGCAATAGCCAATAGCAAACTAGTTAAAATGTGACTATAATTTTCTAATTTCATTGGACTTAGCGAAAAATTACTGTCACAAAAAATATAAATAAGTGAACTTACCCTAGTGTGTTTGCTTTTTAACTTAAGCCTAAAGTATTGTCACTAAAAGCTCAACCTGCTAACAATTTAAATTTTTAGGCTTTAGTTCAGCTTTAAATGAAAACTCCATACATCATATAAACATGTAGTGGTGACAAAGATGGTAGAAGAGTAGAAAGGCATCATGGCACACTCACAAACCAGCATGTAAAACAACTTGTCTCACCACTAAGGTTAATAACAAAGGTTTGGATACACGTCTTCTGCAGAAAATGTGAAAGCCGCACTGCCGCGCCAAGGCACCTCTTATAGTGCGGTCCTAACTCTAAACTATGAGAGTCTCCATCTTGGAGCACATGGGGGCAGATGATTTCAAATTGGGTGCAGGTTTGTCAGGAGGAAGCCCAGCCTCCTTAAAGGCACAGAAACACACAAGGGATCCCGTACATCCCAATGGCAGCTGAGAACCCCCATGCGTCGCTGCACCAAATCGGTCAAGCAAAACAAATAACAAACGCACTCAACAATTTGTCACCAGTTATACAGTAAGGTGCACACAAAATGGGCTTTGAACAGTAAAACAGTAGAAAGGCATCATGGCACACTCACAAACCAGCATGTAAAACAACTTGTCTCACCACTAAGGTTAATAACAGAGGTTTGGATACACGTCTTCTGCAGAAAATGTGAAAGCCGCACTGCCGCGCCAAGGCACCTCTTATAGCGCGGTCCTAACTCTAAACTATGAGAGTCTCCATCTTGGAGCACATGGGGGCAGAAGATTTCAAATTGGGTGCAGGTTTGTCAGGAGGAAGCCCAGCCTCCTTAAAGGCACAGAAACACACAAGGGATCACGCACATCCCAATGGCAGCTGAGAACCCCCATGCGTCGCTGCACCAAATCGGTCAAGCAAAACAAATGATGTTTCTGTGCCTTTAAGGAGGCTGGGCTTGTGCGGCAGTGCGGATTTCACATGTTCTGCAGAAGACGTGTATCCAAACCTCTGTTATTAACCTTAGTGGTGAGACAAGTTGTTTTACATGCTGGTTTGTGAGTGTGCCATGATGCCTTTCTACTGTTTTACTGTTCAAAGCCCATTTCGTGTGCACCTTACTGTATAACTGGTGACAAATTGTTCAGTGCGTTTGTCATTTGTTTTGCTTGAAAGATGGTAGAAGGTGACACAAATGCAAAAACTCTCTAATAAACAGATATATTTAAAACAATATATGTTGTAAATATACACTTATGGTTCATTGCCAGATGACAGATTTCTCTATGCAGACAGGTCCAATTCACTCAGCACTGATCCTCAACCACCCTCAATCATTGTCACCTCTGTAGGGGTGTCCCTTGCTGCCTTCAACTTAGGCAGAACATAGCTGGTTGTGGGACTCTCTTTGTTACAGCATCTCCATATACCTCCTCTTGTTGCGTCTTTTTTTTTTTAGGCACAGCTGTCTCATATCTGGCTGGGACCTTCTATTATTGCCTGACAGGAGCACAGAGCTGCTCCCTTCCATCAGTGTCACTGCAGCAGCATCATCTGTCAAATATGACCATTACTATAAGTCACTCCTCCCTAACCGCTGCTCAGAGCAGCCAAAATTGGACAAGCTTTAGGGCCCTTTCAGGCAGGTGGTCTGATCAGGTCCCCCATTCAGTTTTTCAGGTGGACCTGATCGGATGCCCAGTGTAACTCTATGGGCAGCTGGATCTAAACAGACGAGTGTCCATTTACATTCGGTTGCCCCCAGCTCCAGCCAGGTGTGAAAAAACAAACAGAACAGTGTTCCATTTCAACAGCCTTGATTGTACTGGATCGGGGGTGATCTGATGTAAACGGACACAAGTCCACTTACATCTGATTTTCTATAGACCAACATGGGGTCCAATCATTTCAGTTTTTTCCTCCAAAATTGGATGGAAAAGGATGTCACAGCAGTGACATCTGATTTGTTCTGCTGAAACCAAGAAGAGATCTGTGCACAGATCCCCTCCTGACCAGGCAGTGTGAAAGGGGCCTCACTCCTGTGTGGGCCATGGAGACACTGGGCTTCGAGGGCTCAGTTGTCAAACAACCAAACCTGCAAGTTTATGCTAATCTCAGAGAGTGCAGCACTTTATAATCAACTGAACATCAACATAATGTATCAAATATATAAAATGAACAAATCTATAAACAACAACAATATGAATGGACATTAAACAATGACAGGGTGGGTTTCCCCTCCTCCTTACAAACACATAAGAAGCAAATGTATACTCCATAGATTAATAGCATATAAAATAATGTCAGGGAGGATTCCCCCTTCCCCTTTGGGCTTGTTCATACCAAATGCAGACCAGATCTGCATGAGTTTCTACACATGCAGTGCAGTGTGCTTTGACACATTTTTGACGCGTTCCGGGCCGTTTTTGTAAAAAAAAACCTATTTTTTAGCCTAAAGTGGGCTTTCTGTATGTTCCGTGGCGTTTGCATGCATTTTTGATGCATTTGCATGCATTCCAGAGCAGGAAAAATAGGGCTTGCTGCAGTTTTTTTACATGCTCTGGAACTTAATGCTGCGGTGTGAACTAGAGCCCAAAATACATTGGAATACATTGGATGCAGTTTTGATCTGATCTGTAACTGCTCTGCACTGAACCTGCTCCGTGTTTGGTGTAAACTAGCCCTTACACCCATGTTCTGTTTTTAATTCTCCACCTGGCATGGACTAGGACATAATATAACATACTATTTTACTGGGAGTTTTCCTCAAACCATCTGGCATATCTGTGATTAAATACAAGAATAGCTTATGTCCTCCTTTTTGAAGCTGTTGGGGAAGCTGACTGAATTTCACATGATGTAAGATACAGCAAAGGAAACACTGACTTAATTTGCTTGCAAATTGTATAAAAGTGCCTAAACTTCCATCTTGACAATACATTCAGGCACTCATTTTGTACAAGGTAGACGCTAGGCTATGCCTTCATATGGCTGGTATGAACAAATTTGCAATTTAGAAAAATAAAATGCATAGTATTCTCTTCATGAATATCACACCTTACAGTGCATGCTAGAGTCACAGTGTGTACACCTAGGGCAGTGGTGGCGAACCTATGGCACGCGTGCCAGGGAGGGCACGCGGGGGCCTTCTCTGCTGGCACGCAAGCCCAGGTTCAGGGACCATGAATGGAAATAGATCCGACCCGGATCGCCTCAGTACGCGATCCGGGCCAGTCGCATATGTACAGTTCAATGTAACCCGTCGCTCGTCGCTGTCGCTTCAGCAGGACCCTTTTTCCCACGGATGTCGTGCGATTTTTCTATTTTTTTTAATGCAGCCCGACGGTGAAGGTTGTGCGATCTTTACTGGAACGTCGCCCCGAACAGTCTATCCCAGCCCCGCTTGTAAGGTATGTCGCTTGGTGTGAATGGGGCCTAAGGCAGTGATGTTGAACATTTCTTAAACCCGAACTGCAATACAGTACTAAACTTATTTTCAGCACTGGCACTTTGAGGTAAATAAATTTTGCGTCGCAGTTTGGGCACTCGGGTTCAAAAAGGTTTGCCATCACTGACCTAGGGTGTAGCACAAACATGAGTGCAAATAATTCTTACTTCCCTACAGCAACTGATCAGATTAAAACCTGGCCTAAATAATTATGTACATCCAAAAGTTTGAACCCAGTTTTTGCCTGTTTGCCCAAGCCTGCTCAGAACTGTGACTGACACTACCACCCCCGTCCACCACCCACCCCCCTATCCAATCCTTTACGGAAGTTAAGAAAGGGGCATTCCCTGCTCCTTTGTGACATGTAGCTGTGGGATGGTGAATGCCTCTGCCACAATGGATTGGGCCAGAAGGGGGGGAACCGAAACATGACCATGGACTTGGGCATGAGCTTGGGCAAATTCAGGCGTACTAGGTTTACACCAAGTCCTCGCACATATCTATTGCTGACACTTTGACACCTGAGGCCTGTCAATATATATTCTACAACACAGACAACCAAAAGTATTTGTCTGCTGCAAAGCTCAGCAAAGTATCCCTTTCATTGTGTTTACTTGGTCTTACCACTTACATATGTTATCCTAGGGCATTTTAACTATTTTCGATAGATAGATAGATAGATAGATAGATAGATAGATAGATAGATAGATAGATAGATAGATAGATAGATAGATAGATAGAGAGATAGATAGATAGATAGATAGTTATTTTGGAACTGCTTTAAGACATACCATTCTCTTCATAATTTTGTTTCTGGATGCACAAAGGTCTGTGGTCAAACTATAATCCATTAAAACTAACCTCTAACCTCATTACTTCAGCTGCCAAACGCTACTGTATCACAAATGCTTATTCAGTTTGCTGACTTATTTTGGTCACTTCCTTTGTCTTTCCATTAGTGGGAACATCAAGTTTACACACTTCCCATAGATTCAAATTCTTGCATAAAAATAAAGTACTACTTACAGCAGCTGCTTTGATAATGTAAAAATCCTGTTGTCTATATATGATACATAAATATGAAGTGAATACCTTCAAATTGAATCAAAACTCTGATGAATGCCTCTGCCACAATGGATTGGGCCAGAAGGGGGGGAACCGAAACATGACCATGGACTTGGGCATGAGCTTGGGCAAATTCAGGCGTACTAGGTTTACACCAAGTCCTCGCACATATCTATTGCTGACACTTTGACACCTGAGGCCTGTCAATATATATTCTACAACACAGACAACCAAAAGTATTTGTCTGCTGCAAAGCTCAGCAAAGTATCCCTTTCATTGTGTTTACTTGGTCTTACCACTTACATATGTTATCCTAGGGCATTTTAACTATTTTCGATAGATAGATAGATAGATAGATAGATAGATAGATAGATAGATAGATAGAGAGATAGATAGATAGATAGATAGTTATTTTGGAACTGCTTTAAGACATACCATTCTCTTCATAATTTTGTTTCTGGATGCACAAAGGTCTGTGGTCAAACTATAATCCATTAAAACTAACCTCTAACCTCATTACTTCAGCTGCCAAACGCTACTGTATCACAAATGCTTATTCAGTTTGCTGACTTATTTTGGTCACTTCCTTTGTCTTTCCATTAGTGGGAACATCAAGTTTACACACTTCCCATAGATTCAAATTCTTGCATAAAAATAAAGTACTACTTACAGCAGCTGCTTTGATAATGTAAAAATCCTGTTGTCTATATATGATACATAAATATGAAGTGAATACCTTCAAATTGAATCAAAACTCTGCACACGCTATACGCCCTTACATACTTCCAGCAAACCTTAGCATAAAAACAGGTACTCTTGGTTCACATATATTGCAATGCATCTTCAAGCTAAATAGTTGTGTCAAAGTGATCCCTTTCTGATCTCTCGCTACTCTTTTGTGAATATTGACAAATACTTACTTGTGACCACATGTTAACATTGAATTAACCATTTACACATTGCTTTACAACCTTACACAATTATAGCAAAAGTTTACATAAAATCAAGGATTCTTTTCAGTGTTAAAATGTGATCACATACATGACTGACTGCAAGGCCAAGTAACCCTCACCTCCCACCTAAATAACACACTGAACACAGTAATTTCAAAAAACGTAATGTAATAACATTTATTGGGAGGTTGAATGGCCACAGCGATGTAAACATTTAAAATCATCGCAGAACATATTATGTATCGAGGACAAAATACTTCGGTCCCTGACGAGTGCCAAAAAACACCACTCACCCCTTACAGGGGGTGTACCATGACCCATTGTTTACTGTACCAGCCACTGGCCGCCCATATTCTGGCCCGAGTGAAATTTTTTTCTTGGTGGGGGGCCCCGAGGGGGCCCAAGAAAATGTTTGCCCAGGGTCCGATCAATATTAAAGACGGGCCTGCGAAGGCCCCTGTTACACCTGTCTGTCTTGGACTGGTAAATAACCAGGTCCAAAGTAGAATCTCCACAAGAAACATCCCGGAAAGCGATCCCCCCAGAACCCCGCCTATCAGCGGACACCAATTCGCTAATCCTAAAAGCGCCATAATCCTAAAAGCACACAGCAATCACACAAAAAAGGTACAAGTACCTTTTTTTTTGCGAAACATGATGCGCGGCTGTTTTAGCCACGAACGTGTTCGGAAGCACGGGCGGAATAGCAACCCACCCAGCGCGACTGGGGTGCCACTAGAAAATAATGGCACCCACAGCGTGATCGGTTCACGCCTTGGTGACTCCTGACTGCACGGCAATCCACGCGGAATCGTGCATGATTGCCGCACGGTGAGGTGTCGCCTAGGTGTGAACCTAGCCTGAGAGTTCTGACTTTCTAATCTGGATGCTTGTTTCAGGTCAGGCAGGGCTGGATTAAGAGCATAATGGGCCTGGTGCTGATGGTCAATTGGACGGAAAGCAGCAGAGGAGGCTCTCTAAGTAGATGGCCAGGCTCCAGTTAGAGGCCGCCTAATGTGCCTGATTAGAGAGCCTCTGGTGCCTCTGCCTGATTGTGTTTAGCACGGCTGGTCCAGATTGAGGTGATCCGGGCTGGCCAGGCCTACTTTTAGTGGTGGGTCTGAAGCTGGTTCTCCTGTAGCCCCTATGCTAATCTGGCCAATAGGTCAGGTACTTAGAAAGTCAGGGACAGGTAAGAAACGTGTCTTTTTAGAAGAAGGTTTATAAATTGAATCCTCTATTTCTCTTAGTTGGGTTTTCTTTAACCACTTCAAGACCAGGTGTTTAGACCCCCCTTCCTGGCCAGGCCATTTTTCAGTATTCAGCGCTGCGGTACTTTGAATGACATTTATTCCGTCATGCAACGTTGAGCTGAAATACATTTTATACCATTTTTAGGGGACAGATAGAGATTTATTTTGGTGGTATTTAATCATCACTGGGGGTTTTCTTTTTCTACTATATTAAGGAAAAATTATTGAAAATTTTAGAATAAAAAAGTATTTTTTTCATTATATTAGGAAACAATAATTATTACCCATATTTTTGGTAAAATATAAAAGACGGGGTCACGTCGGGTAAATAGACACCAAACATGTCAAGCTTTAAAATTGCGCGCACCAGCGAAATCGCAAAAAAACTACCATACCCAAAATTGACCATAGGCGACGCTTTAAAAGCTTTTACCGCTCATCAGTTTAGTGTTATCAGTGATTGATAGTCCTAGAATTATTGCTCTCATTCCGACGTTCGCAACAATATGTAACATGTGTGGCATAATGGGCGCAATAGTCGTTTTTGCACATATGCGCACCCAACGCCTGTTTGCATGTGTGTATGTATGGGGGGGACTTTAAAAAAAAAATGTAAATTCTTTTTTATGTTTAACTTTAAATTTTTTGAGAGAAACTATTTTTTTTCCCACTTAACTTTATTGCTATCCAATAGGGGGCTAAGAAACCCCCTTATGTGATAGCAAAAGAAGTGACAGGTCCTCTTTATGGAGACATCAGGGGTCTCCAAGACTAATAATGTCACCTAGGACCCCCTGAAGAAGCTGATGAAGCACAGATCTGCTTCATCAGCTTCTCTCCAGCATCTCTCCAGCATTTGAAGCTGGAGAGTGACACAAGAATGCAGAAGTGATGTAATATACATCAGTTCTGCATTCTGACAGTGGAGAGGGGACCGGAGGGAGTTCCTGTACCGATAAGAGTAGAAAAAATGGTACATGCATGAATCTATAACCAACCTTTATAGCAGGGCGCACATTGGGAAGGCTTACAACAATACAAAACACAAAAATTCCCCAGCCTCAACCTGCCAGCCAGCCTGCAACCAAAAAAGTAGCCCTGTCAACAGTATGCGTTAAAATCAGAGGTTTTAGTTGCACAAACTTTTGGCCAAAAATATGTAGAAGCCACACTGCCGCGCCAAGGCACCTCTGCAAAGTGTGGTCCTAACTCTATGTATCCGAGTCTCCAAGTGTGAGCATATTAATGGAGCCGCGGAGGGGGCGCACGCATCGGGACCTCATACAAGCGATCCGCCGGCTTTATAGCCGGCGGATTGCTTGTATGTTAACAGGCATCGCTGCCTGTTTTAAAAAATCGGGCACTTCCCGCTAGCGCGCGCCCAGCGGCGCTTGCGAGGGGGCGTGGCTGAGCGGACGTCTAAAGATGCCCACTCAGATCTAGAGAGCTCCCGGCCGGCCTTTTTTTTACAATGGCCGGCGGGAACGTAGTTAAGTCAAAACACCAGAATAAAGACGTACTTCAACCGAAATATTCCCAGTAACAGTAAAAGAAACAGTAAAAGTAAAAAAAAAAAAACAGTTTTGAATGTACCTAAAATTATGTGCAACCTATGATGGAAGATTGGTAGCATGTGAACAATTACCTGACACTGGTAGGAAAAGAATTTGGTTACTGTTAAAGAGCACAGCTTTGTTTTGGTTTGTTTTCTATATCTTTTGTGGTCCTTGTTCAGCTTGTTCATCTAGAACATTCTGAGGAAGTCTGTCAAAGATGAAACGTGCAGGGCAACAGCACTGTGATGTATTCACTTAGTGGGGAATGCGCAGGCACACATGGATTTAACAGTGTGGTGGGTCGCTTCCAGGACTAGACTAAGCACATATTTGTTTTAATGACAGTTTTAATATTTAAATAATGATGTTTGCACTATGATGGTCTCTCTTTTTTGCTTTGTATAATTTGCATTGGTCTGGGGAATCTGAGGAATGATTATTGCCTTTATTAATGAGTGGTACATTTGTATTTGCTATCCCAACACTCTTTAATAACCTAACTGTTAGTTTTAGTGGTCATTTTGGACTGGAAAATTTGCTTCCACTAGGGAAACGTTTTACTCTGGAGGAGTCTTCTGGACCATTGATATAGATGGACACTGAAATTAATTCTTTGAAGTTGTGAAACATTTTTGCACTTTTTTCACTCTGAAGCTGGGGAGGATTTCTTGTCTGCCAAGGAAAATCTGCATGTCCTGATTTAAAGCTGGCCATACACAAATCAAATTTCAGCCATTTTCTCCTCAATTGGCCAACATTTGATCTATAGGTGGCCTTGCTGGCACCACCCAGCTGCAGAACCATCTAATTTTTCAATTGACTTTTGTCGAAGGAATTGGGTGGAAATTTTTTACAGCTGAACAGTGACTGTCGTTGTGTATGGCCAGCATACGTTTCCTTCCCTACTCTCATATCTACCTTTTAATTTGGTCCAAATACCTTGCCTCTTTAAATCCTTGGACTTCACCTTTGGCTGCCCTCCACCTGCTTAATTTTGACTCCTGACCTCTCCCTGACTACATGCAGTTTGATTCACTGGGTCTGTGCTTTTATCTCTGGCCAGTACTCAACATCCCATAATGCAGCACTTGGCATTTAAGTAATCTATTGGCCGGCCCCAGCATTGTCTCAATTTGTCTCAATAATTTGCACAGCTGAAGATGTTTGCAGAAATGTTTTTATACTTAATTTGTATTGTTTAAAATACAATATATGTGACTTAAAAGTAAGGGCTTACAAAAAAATTTAAAAGTCAAAAAATATTATTACACAAAGCTGAAGCTTTGGATCCAGTTTTCTTAATTCCAAATTACCGTAAACCGAAAACTGGAATGCACTTGAATAAATATAAACAATAAAGAGGTAACACATTTGAACAATGTTTAAACTTTTGAACCTTTCAAATGAGCTACTGATTTAAGCCAAGTGAAACTAAGTCCATGTTTCTACATGTGTTTGAAATATTTAGCCAGTTGGACTGATACTCCGTTATCATAGGATTCACCCTCAACATCCCAAATTAAAGTCATGTTGTGACACATAATGAGTAACTGCATTGTGAGAGAGGTTACTTTATTACTTAATGGACAACTATAGCAAACTGGATACTTTGTTTGACAATACAGTTATACTGTTGCCAGCTCTGTAGGTTTACATTGTTTAGATTTTTCCTTGCAGTCTTTAAAAGTTAAAAAGTAGCTTAAAGTGAACCTGTGATTTGCCTATGCAGAAAGGAGCAATAGGACTATTTTAATGTGTTTCTTCCCAGCTGTTCATACTTACTCCACTGGGAGCTTGAGCAAAACAAGGGACTCTCCCTACGTTAAACCACTAGGCTAAACGCCATGCACAAGCACTGTCACATGGAGTGAGTCACATGACCAACCATACCCAGAAGTATATAGGGGAAATTTTTTCAATAACTCACTAATCGGGCTGTCCCTAGTTTAGCAAAGTATGTATTCCAGCTATCATTCACACATTTGTCCTTCAATTCTCACATTCCACATCATACCACTTGCGTATGCCAAATTCTGACCATCAACAGCAGGAAAGGAATTTTTTGGGCCACTAAATGTAATGTACTAAATTTATTTTTTTATTTATTTTGGTTGAATTCTGCTTGTAATGTAATTCAAGCAGAATTCATCCAAAATAAATAAAAAATGTTTAGTCTATTAACAGATAAGCTAAGAAAACAAGCTCTTGCTACAACATTCACCTTCAATCTAGAGATTTTTCTCTGGAGTCCTTTTTTTTTTTTTGGACAGCAAAATTGAACCTACTTCATCTGAGCGCAGGTTGTTCGAGACCTGCCCCAGCCTGTGACACGACAGTGAAAGGAGAAGTAGCACAAAGATGAGTGCATCTCTCTGTCACTTTGCTTTTTCTCCATATCAGTATGCTTATCAGTATGCTCATTTTCTGTGCATGAACTGACTGGCTCCTTGTGCTGCTTCTTCCTCTCTAGTTCCAACCTGCTGTACAGGGACAGGTCAAAGTTAGGTACTTACACTGCTTGCATTTAAAAAATATATTTAATGAGGTGTTAAAAAATACAGAGCTGCTTTTATATCTACCTAGACTTACACCATAACACAGCACACTGCTTTGTTAATCTTTCTACTTCTGGTCTTACTAACCAACAATTTGTGTCAGTTGCAATCACACACTTTGGAAAACTTGAGTAATCTGACTTCCAGGACTCCTTTAGAACAGCTGGATGTCTTCTACACAAATCTTACAATAGAGACTACATTTTGAGTATTGTCTAAGGTTGATACAGTTATCATTCTATTGAATTATGCATAGATCCCCCCACCCCAATTTTTTTTAACTTTCTAACAAAATGGCCTCTTTATTCCTTATACTGTATTATTCCCAAGACCCTAAGACACCAGTGCTATCAAATGCGTCACTAACTGAAGATTACAGAGCTGGAAAGGCTTCACTGTCTGTCTGCTGATAATTAAAGGACAAAATACAAGTTAAGCATGTTTAACTCTTCTGACTGAAGCTTTTTGCAAAAATATGTTTACAATAAAACATGAAAAAAAAAAAAAGATATATTGATAAAATTTCTTGCTGGTACAAATAGGAATCACAAGGGTCAAGGCCCAAATCCAAACCAAAGAAAAATGGGAAAGTAACAAAAACTCTCTAGAAACACATATAAATATATAGATGTAAAGGTACCAAATATAGCAACATTTGAATGATACACTATTGTGAGACTGTGTATAGGGTTGATTTGTAAAGTTAATGAAAGGTCCACTTTAAAGCTAAACTCTAGTCAGAAATAACAGACACAAATCAATGCAGTTCTGTAATCAATAATGCATCATTAAATATATATTTTAAACACAAGCATTGTAAGTACCTGGATTGACCTGTTAACCCTTTGCAGTCCTTGTACAGCAGGGCTGGTCTGTGACAAGAGGAAGCAGTACAGGGAGCCATTAGTTCATGTGCATAGAAGGAGTAAGCAGAGTTAGGGATAAATTAGCTCATCATCTCTGTGCTGCTTCTCCTTTCACTGTCCAGTCACAGGCTGGGGTGAGTCCTGAACAACCTGGGTTACGTGGAAGTGAATTGAATTATTCTGACCTTTAGATTGAGAACATCCAGCAGCAGAAAGGAGTATTGCTTGGGAAATGTCTGGATTAAAGGTGAACACTGCAATAAAATCTGATTTGTTATTTCATCATTTAATGGGCTATTCATTTTTATCTTGTTATGTTTGACTGGAGTTCTGCTTCCAGAAGGGACCCTGAGTGCTCACTATAATCGCCAATCTATAGATCACAAATCAGCACCACTAAAAGTACAATATACTTTCAATTCTAAACAACCTATTTACAAATCTCTAAACTGTTCCATCAGTTAGGATGTTCAATGCTGTCAACGCCACACAATTCTATAAAAGGCTAGAAATATTTTCCCAGTATGTGAATAAATGATTTACAACTATGATAGATGTCAGGAGAGGGCCAACCACAAGTGTGTACCTGGAAGCTGGTCAAAAGGATCAAATATCTTAAATATGCAATGATTTGTTTCTTGGGCTACAAAAAAAGTAATTTGAGGTATGGCCCCAGATGACCAACTGCTGGGATACTTCAAAAGACGGAGAGCAGATGAAAGAGTAAAGTATGTATTAGTTGCTCGGCACAGAAGCAGTACCAAAACCTGGAAAATCACTGTAAAACACTGTTGTAGCTCTGGCTACTACAGTGTTTTACAAGATCCCTGTGGCTCTACCAGGTATAAAATATCTATACTTACGTTGAATCATGCTGGACCAATGTAAATATACATAAATATTTATACCTGAAGTTCAAATTTATAGCTACTGCATGTTCTCTTCTGGTCAAATATTTGGCAAATATAATGGGCAATAGTGAATTGGAAAAATGCTGCATTGTAGCCACTAGATGGAGCTGATTATTAGAGGAAATAAAGATGTCTTAGTAACAAGAGATATAATGCAATCCTAGAGAACGCTGGAGAGATTTTGGAGAGGAATGTAACCATTGCTACTATGCAGACATGTAACATTATATTCTATTTTTTGGTTTGTTTGTTTGTTTTCATGAGACCTGCTTCAAGGCCTAATTGTAAAATCATGTCTCCTATTTTATCATAGGAGAAACGAAACTAAAGCTGTCAGGTTTAGCCATTATTCCAAACATGGACTCTATACCACATAACAATTCCTGAATATATTCTTGATTGAAACCCACTACATTAAAATAAATGCACTTAATAACACTAGAAGAAGAATGGATGTATTCTATATCAGATTATGGGGATGAGCTTCAGGTTTGGGTAGACCATAAATTTGTTATAGTGCTTAAGTACTATGCATGTAGCCAATACAATATTTTGGTGGCTTCTTTTCAGTCAAAAAAGTACACTTTAATATTGATTTGTTAATTAAAAGCTGTCTGGTGTTTGTCCTGATAAAAAATAAATTCCAGTCAAACTGCTTAAATACTGTGTATGGAGTCAGTACAATATTTCCCGCTTATTTATGGGAAATTATACACTCTAATTTCTTGATTATAAACTGTAAAACTGTGGCCTAGTAAAAGCTGCTTACATACTGTGCATGGAGTCACACCGTAATTTTGTTTGTTCATGATAAAACATGCCTGGTGTTTCCCTTTTAAATCACAGCCTAATAACATTGTTTATGTACTTTGCATTGACTGCACAATATTTCTGGCTACTCTAGTAAAAGATTACACTTTAATTTTTAGTTCTTCTTAAAAAGTGTTTAGTCCTTTCCTCATAAATTGCACTCACCAAGGCTGCTTATATGGTGTTCACTGAGGCTATACAATATTTCTGGCTCTTTTCTTTAAAATAATACACTCAAATGTTTATTTCCCAATAAAACATGTCACATCTCTGCCTCCTAAACTGCAGCCTAATAAATCTGCTTACATACTTTGCATTGACTAGACAACATCTCCAACTATACCCCATGATTATAATTCCTTCATAAAAAAAAGGCTAGTTTTTGCCTTTGAAATAACATACTGTGCAATGACTGTAGAATATTTCTGGTGTTTTTCTGTGAATTTCTTTTTTCTATTCAATACTGGATACATACTTTTAATGTAATGGCTTCAACAATAAGCTTATGTGCCTCAAGTTCCTGGTATATTACACCACGCTATGTTTGCTCCAGTAGGCACACCAAAGGGGTCATGTCACTAATCGATGTCTCATTCCGACTCACCATTCTGGCCACCCCTTTGAATGGTGAGCCACTGTCAGGAGCCACTGATGCAGTGAAATGAAACCCAGCTGCCAAGAGCATTGTATTCCTCCCATACTCAAACAGATAAAGTAAATTTCCTTCTCCACTACCAGTGACCTAAGGAAGGGGAATTCTTACTCCCTTGATGCTTGGAGCAGGGATTCTTCCTCTTACTGATGTTGACTATGGAGAATTCTATTACCCACTGAACCTAGATATTTTTTCCTTTCACTGACCACCAAGGTCTTTGTGTTTTTTCCTCCTACTGACTGCCAGCACTTTATCATTATTGCTGATTACTGATCAATGTTACATACTCCTGATGTTTGCACTCTGTATCTTGTGCTGTGTGTTCTACTCATGATCCATGCATTCTATAAGCTATGTTGTACATTACATACTACTGACTGCTGCACTGTATATTTATGCACTGTGATTTTTAATATATAGACCTGACCGCTGCACTCTGCAAGCTGTGCTGTATATTCCATAAATGTGTGTCAGGGTTTCTTATCCTTTCTCATCCAGTTGAGTTGCAGCATTGCTTGTGTGCAGTGTGTCTGACACTGTAAATTGCTTTTTGTACCCTGTTATGAACAAAACCCATAAACATCATCATTCTGCTAACTAACTACTGGCAAACTCTTGGCAAATTCCTGTCCCAGAGTTATGATGCAACGCCAGTTAATGATCTAACCACCAGCTGATCCACTTAGTCTCCACTCTTGCATGTGTTCCGACCTACCAAGTGCTCTGCTGCTGTTACTGTTCTCCGTTTATGACCCTGACTTTGGTTGACTCCTGGTTCCTGACTCTGGTTATTGTTTCCATTCATTCTGCTCTCTGAGAGATGAGGTGCATAGGTTTTTAATGGGCACAAATCAATGGCCAGTGCTGGCAATGATTGCATGTAACGGCTCACGTGAGTGCACTCCATTCCACGCTGAATTCGTTTATTGAAAGTTCATCAGTGACACTAAGTCCTGTCTGAGGTCCGGCAGGTGCGGGCAGACCTCAGGCAGGACTTTGTATCACTGTCGAGCTTTCAATAAACAAATTCAGCGTGGAACGGAGTGCGGCCACCTCTGACTGAGCCTTGACACTGATGGTTTGCATTCAGGGTTGCCAGTTCTAGCTGCATACATGCTGGTCTCTGCTAAGCGTCCAGTGTGTTTGCGCCCATAACATAGTGTGAACCTGCCACTAGAAAAAGAATAATTCCATATCTGAACGCAGCATAGCAAAGACCAGTGTTAATAGAGCTCAATTGTCCTTTTCTTGAAGAAGGCGCCCAGCTTATCTGCTTGCACACAGGCCCACTGCATTCAGAAAATGCCCATGAAAATGTGCTTGCAAGGTTTGCTATTTTTTTAGTTAATATCTTATTATTTTCCTTAACCCTAGTTCCCAACAGAACAAATGTTATTTGTAATCTAAAACAGCATGAAAACCTTTCCAGTAACATTCTCCTTGCTTGTGCATTGCTTTCTGTTTAGATCTCATATCAACATAAGTGAACATGGCAAAGCAATTTTACATTTTACACAGTAGTAAACAGAAAGTAAAAATGTTTTTATGCTCATTTCAAGTTGTTGCACACAGCTCATTTAGTGACAAACTATTTCAACTACTTAAATAAACTGCCGTCATTGCAGACCAGTGGCCAATTACACCTATGCAGAACTGCCTAGCACAGCAGTGCCTAGAGATATGCCTTATGTAAACACAAGTAATACAACCAGAGGGGAGAGACCACCTACTGAATGACAGATCATGTCTTGGAGAATTGGACCCAAGACTTGATTAAGTCCTGCTTCAGATTTTTTCTTCACTAAAGTATTTAAGGTAACATCTGTGTTTAGAAGAAATATTTCAGTGTTAATTACTCCAAAACAATCCTATATGAGGCCAAAGGCTGTAAGCCTTGATCTGACAAGGCGTTTACACAAAAAATTTGCTCTTTTCTCTCTTAGAAAACACATTGCAAGCTCTCTTATCACTTTCAATGTACTTGTTTACTTTTTATTTA
The DNA here is from genome assembly GCF_000935625.1 of Nanorana parkeri. Lineage (NCBI taxonomy): Eukaryota > Metazoa > Chordata > Amphibia > Anura > Dicroglossidae > Nanorana > Nanorana parkeri. Next base: position 605,455 of record NW_017307200.1, read on the forward strand.
TCCTTTTTGACAGCTTGTTTAGCTTTGCAAAATGCTTGATATTCCCATGCCACTGAGTCCCTAGGCCTTATCAGTTCAAAGGCAGCCAAGTATGGAAGTCCCCATTAATAAGTATAGCCTAGACTCCTTTTGAAGATTAATGTCCTTAAAAGTTTTCAGCATTGTCTCTCATGAAGATACATGACAAAATAGTTGAAAGATAACTTTTAGACATTAAGGGGAAAAACATCACTACTTACGTCAGAAGTCAAATAAACAATGCATGAACAGTGGGAACGCTGTATTGATGCTGGAAGGTGGGAAAGATGGAGAAGCTCTTCATAGCAACCAATTACAAAAATGTGATTTGGATTTGGGCTGGTTTAATTTTCTCTCCTGTAGATATTGTTACCCTTATTCATCAAGCTGTGGGATTTTTATAGTATTTTATAGTACACTTAAGGTATGTTATAGTGTGCTTTCAGTCAATAGTATGCCTTAAGCACTTTAGCATGTCTTAAAGCTGAACACCAGTTAAACAGCTAAATACACTCATTAAATACTTATAAGCAATTCTTTTTACCTGCAGAAGAATTTGAATTTCTGTCCAGCCAGTTCTGAGATATACAGATCTGCATTAATTTGTGTTTTTTACATATGCCCGGAGTTTAGCTTTGAAAGAGAACTACGGGGTAACCTTTTTACCCCATAGTTCTCTTTAGGGTCACGGAAGGACATATACTAACCTCCTCATATGACCCAAAGCTTCGTATATAGCGAGCTATACTACGAGCACCACAGCCAGGACGAATCCCGACAATACTGTCGAGATTCACCCAGCTAGCTGATTGACAGCGGGGTCTGCCTATGTAGAGGCAGAGCCAGCTGTACCCACCCCCTAACTCGTCCGTTCCTCCCCTCAGCGCTGGCGGATCGGAGAGGGGAGGGGGAGAATCTCTGTGGGGAGCGGTGACTTTTTTCCAAAGTATGAACATAACATGCCATAATTTTGAAAGCACCCATGAACATCTAGCCTTTGCCATACTATTGACAGTATAAAAGAGAGGGGAGAAACAGGAGCCATAGAAATCTATGCACACTCTCCTTCTCTGATTCACTTGCGAGTACTTCCCCAAATAGTGGAAAAAAGCACAACTTCAGCCAAATTTGTTTTAGTTTTTTACTAGGGTGGGGAAAGCTTGGAAACTCTGTCAGGTTTTAAATGCTGTCTACTCACTGGGGAGGTATCTTCTCACTTTCAGTTCTGCCTGACACCTGTTAAGCAGAAAGTTAGGGGAAAATCTCCCCAAAAGGGGGCACAAAATCCAGTCCAAACCTGGCAGAGATTGGAAATCATTTACACTCTATGAAATTGTTTTATTGCTGTCAGTATTTTTGTCCTAAAGATTTTCTTTTACTTTACTGTCTTGTCTGTTTCTATTAAATTATACATGAAGTAATAGGAGATCACATCAATAGGGACCCAAACTGCAATAAAAAAAACAATAGAGGTTATACCACTTTTCCTCTCCACAGAAAATTAAAAAAAAGGATTTGAATGATGGGCTTGAAAATGGAGATCGCACTGGAAAGTTCTTGGTGTGCATTGAAAGCCTGAACAACGTTTTGTGGCTTGTCTTTGTAATACCTAGAAGTAGAGATGAGCTTCGTATTTGGGTCAACCATGAGTTAAAGTGTAATTAAAGCCTCCGTTTTTTTTGCATATATCTACTGCTAGCAAGCAGTAGATATATGCAAAAAGTGTAAAAAAAAAACACTTTAAAAGAGGTCAATACTTACCTGTGTCTTCCCCACATGCTCCCGTCTGAAAATGTGAAAATTCTCGGGCCGCAAAGCATCTGGGGGGGCGCAGTTCACATTTTCGTCCGGAAGACGAGGAGAGACACAAGGTAAGTCTATGGACACGTGCACCCGCATGCAGACACCGTGAGACAGGAAGTGCCAGCAAGCTCAGAGGAGTGAGCGCTGGATCAGAGACCTGCAGCAGCGCTGGAGGGACAGATGAAAAGGACAGGAAAGAAAAAGAAGATCGGATTAAGAGACATCATTTAAGGTAAGTGCTTTAATTAAGATTTGGGGAGGGAAAAAACACTTTTGACTTTAATGTCACTTTAAGCCTGAACCAAAGTAATTTGTTGTTCAAGAAAATGGTGAACTAATGTGATTGTTCACCTCTAAAGCACCAAATTACTAACGATGCACTTCCTGGCCTCTGAAACGTGGTCAGGTGACTTAGAAGGGACACTTGTGGGGGTTTTCCTGTGTGCCAGCCTGCTCTCTAAAAAATCTAGAATCCCAGCAACTTTTTTTAGTGCGTGGTAGAAGATTAATGGAGGAGTTAGAGAAAGATCAGTATGTGCAGGGAGAGATAGGTGCTGCTGGTGACTGCTTAAAATGCAGTATATATATTTACATTCAGTCACAGGGTTGATTTATTAAAATCAAAAAGGCTGTTCACTTTGCCAAGGGATTTTCATTTTGCAAGGAAATCTTCCCTTAGCTCAGTGAATAAGGTGAAGCTGACTTCCATTATCCAAGAGAGAGATAAGATGCTGCTGTTGAGTGCTGGAAAAAAAATCTATATTTACATTGAGTCACAGACAGATAACAGAGTGTTTGCAGGGAGAATCACTTTTTTGTGTGTGTTTAACTTCGGGTAACCCCCTTGTTGTTGTTTTTTTACCCGTTAGATTTCATGTTTTCATATTTGTTTTTTTACTTCTGGTTAGGTTTCCAAAAAGGGGGTGGGGTGGTAAGTGTTTAAATACTGAACGTGATGTCACTTCAATATTTTGCTGGCTTTCTCCAATGAAATAAATACAATGTAATGTTCTTTTTAAAAGCTGGCTAGTGTCTCTCCTGTTCAAAATGGCCTATTACAAGTAAACATTCAGGGTTTTTTCAGGATAATAAATACACTCTAATGCTGTTCTTTTATTTATTTAATTAAAAACTGGTGGGTGTGGGTCCTGTGGAAAAAACAGCCTATTCAAAGTTTGGAGACAAAAGACACTGCACTATAATATATGTGGATCCCTTGTGACGGTCCATAACGATCCGTTTAATAATTCCTGTGTGGGTTGATCCCTGTGGCCTAAATAGATAGCACATACTCATTATATAAAAACTGCTGACAAATAAAAAACTTCCAAACTAAAACTATGGGGTCTATTCACGAAGCAGCAGAAGGATCCAGCCATAGCTTCGGCCGATCCTTCCGCCAACTTTCTTCCCCAGGACCCCTTCGGTTCAGTGGAACCGAAGGGCTGCTGTACGGGCTATTCACTATAGCCCGTACCGCTCCCGAATGTGGCCAAGTGGCTCAGTCGAGCCGAAGGCATATGCCTCGGCTCAGCTGAGCCGCGCTGAAAGCCGAAGCTGGCCGAACGGCCATTGGCCGGCCGACAGCCAGCTTCTGACAGCCGGGCGGAGCCAGCCGTGATCTTACGGCTAGCTCCGGCCACTTGCAGAGAGTTCAGCGTCCCTGGTTACCAGCTAACCAGGGACACTGATCTCCAGACAGCCTAACTCTCCCGGGCGCTCTGGGAGTCTCCCGCTCCCGGATGCCAAGGAGAGAAAAACTGCTTTATCTTTTTATTCTGACACGGAGCCGTGTCAGTATAGAAAAAAAAAATTTGGCCATAGGAATGCATTGCTAGATTCCTATTGGCTATTTCAATTTGCAATAGCCAATAGCAAACTAGCATTGCACCCGCCTGATTGACAGCAGCAGAGGGCGGGTACAATAGCCAGTTTGCTATTGGCTATTGCAAATTGAAGTAGCCAATAGGAATCTAGCAATGCATTCCTATGGCCAATTTTTTTTTACATTTTTTTGACGGCAGCAGAACCGCTGGCCAATAGAAAACTGTTGGGCGGAGCTTGCTGTCATTACTAGCTCTGCACAATCGTTTTCTATTTTTATTTTTCTACTTTTTTAACAATTTTTCTGTTTTGCTGGGTCTCACAGAGAGACCGAGCAGAACAGCCGAGCCGAATGCCACTCAGCGGCACTCAGCTATTCACTCACTGCTGTTCGGCATCTATAAGAATAGACCGAACAGCAGCGAGTAGCAGATTTTGGATGGGCTAAGTCGAACTCCTTCTGCACTTCGGGTCGGCCGACCCGAAGCCACGCGAAGCCACCCGATGTACGGCTGATTTCAGCCAATGTACGGCTGAAATCAGCGGTACCAGCCTGAAGTACCAGCCTGCTGAGCATGTTCGGCCGACCCGAAGCCACGCGAAGCCACCCGATGTACGGCTGAAATCAGCGGTACCAGCCTGAAGTGAGTAGCCGAACAGCGTTCGGCTCACTTCGCTTTAGGTCGGTCATTCACTCGGCTGCCCAAGGCAGCTTAGTGAATAGACCCGTATATGAATTCATTAAGTTCAATATAACATGATAGTGAGTGTGAAAAAGAGTCTTTGTGATTCCTTCTATTCGTTACATATAATCAGTGTTTTTTGTCAATCAACCACCGTGCTCTTTCTCCTTAACTTGTGTTTTAAAATGTCTGAAATCCAGCTGTTGTTGGTCACCTTTCTATGAGGCGATTAAAGGGGGACATGATCACCATGTATTAATACATAAATTGTCCATATAGTGAGCTTGGTGCCAAATTATTCACTTTAAGGTCACTGCAAAGGACAAGGAGGCACTCTTTGCATCTGGAGGAAAAGAGGTTTAATCTTTGCATACGGAAAGGTTTCTTCACAGTTAGAGCTGTGAAATTGTGGAATAGACTGCCTCAGGAGCTAGTCCTAGCTAGCTCAGTTAATTGTTTAAAAAAAATCTGGATGTATTCCTAAATGCACAGAATATTACTGGATATTGAGTTACTATAGGTATATTAAGCATCAGAGATTGTTGATACAGGGAATATCCGATTGCTTATGGGATCATGAAGGAATTTGTTTCCCCTGTTGGAGCAAATGGAGCCATGCTTTATAGGTTTTTTTGCCTTCCTCTGGATCAACAGTGGGTAATTGTGGGCATAGCGTTCTGTTTAGGCTTTTCTTTTTTTTTCCATATCTCTATAGGTTGAACTCGATGAACATGTGTCTTTTTTCAACCTGACTAACTATGTAACAATGTAACTATCATTATTAGTTTTTAATTGGCCTTAAACTATTTTATTGGCCAATTAGAGGTCAAATATTGGAAAGCTGCCTTTAAATATTCGGATGATTTTTGTCCAAATTAAAAAAATGCATTTTGGTATCCTGGGAATGCCAGTTCTCTAAGTATATCAGCACTCTCATCTATCTCTTAAGGTTTCCTATTTAACAGCTGTCTACGTAGAAAATGTTAAGTCAAACAAGTACCTGAGAAATGTTCAAGAGAAAAATGTTTCCTCCATGTTTGCTGAAAATGACACAAAACATCTGTTTCAAAGCTGTTCAGCCATACAGATGGAACAAATTTCATAATAATTGTCTACAGATAAGATTCCAGGGATTTGAGGCCACTGCTTTTTTTGCAGGTATACTGGTGGAAAAGTATTTAACCTTTGTTTTATCTTTTTTATGCATAGTCTCAAGCTTATATTCTAAAGTCCCTATCTCACATGCATACGTACGAGGGCCAATTTAGACAGGCACTGATTAATTTTGCAGCATGTCTTTGGAGTGTGGGAGGAAACACACACAAGCACAGGGAGAACATGCAAACTACTTGCTGATAGTGACCTGGCCGGAATTCAAACCAGAAACCCCCAGTGTTGCAAGGCAGATGCACTAACCACTATGCCACTGTGCTGCCTTTGGTTGTGTTAAATTAAATATCATTATGAAATACTTTGAATACTAAAGAATGGCCATACACTTTCAGGATTTCAACCAGTTATGCCTCTAAATATCAAATGGCAAAGGAAAAGGTCACTTAATGACCCCACTCTCCCCAATAGCATGTGCTTAGCAAAGAGCAAAGTGAAATGTTTGGTACATCTGTGTATGGGTGTGCATGCATCTCACCCTACTTCTCCAATCTGATCATGCTGGTGGTGCCTCATGGTTAGCCAAGTGCTATCACTGGGGGCACGGAAGGAACCAATGGCCCAATGTAAACTCTACCAAGTAATTTTGGAGCTTCACCGGTCCTGCTAACTGAATGGAGCAGTGAAAGATGAGCATATTTTGCTGGAGGGGAGTGGAAAGGGAAAAAAAGGGTCACTATAACTATTTCTAAGAAGGTGGAGGTGCTATGGCCTGTGACACGGTACATTATAAGCTATTTTATAAGAACATTTCTTTACAAGATGGCCAATTTTGCGCATGTCTATCAGTACGTCTGTCTGTCATATTCACCACATATTTATATATACATTCTATATACATATATACAATGGCCTCGTGGCTAAAGGTTTATTTCTGTTTTCTCTATCAAAGTGTTTTGATTTTTCTGAAGTGGTGTGAGAGGAATATAAATACTGCCACAAGGCCACAAGCAAAGATTCTTCTTCTGGAATCCATTTCCTCAGTTTGGAACTATCTTGGCAGTGAAGATACCATGACAGCTTCTGCTTGGACAGAACCACAAACATCTATTTTATAATCAATCTGTCATCGAATTCACATGAAAGCTTTCACTTATTTGATCCCCAATGTGTTTTCAATACGCCAACAATTGTATTTCTGTCTTTCTTAATTGTGCTGAAAGATGTTTTTTGTATTTTATGATGTATTCCCTCTATACACTCACTGGGTCAAATACAGATCTTGCTGGATTGTAAATAAGAGTGACACAATTTTATATCTATTGAAAACTGCAGGAGTAAAGGAATTGCTTGGGTGGCAAGTTAACATTTTAACAGTCATGCATAAGTTCATACATTTAAAACACCTACTTTTATATTTACTCCAGTACCAAAGCATAGCTTCAGCCAACAATTATATATTTATTAGGTTATTCCAAAATAAAAAACCACGATCACCTCTGACTAATTTTTAATTCTATGTCAGAAATAACTTTGTTTATTATCTTGTGATAGAGAGAGGAAGGATTAGAACCCATTTTCAGCTTTTCTGCTGCCTTGGTTTCCCTTAGAGAGATTTACCTTCATTTAATGTCCCAGTGGCAAAGGTTTTCTCCCAGACAGGAAATAAGTTCAAAGATTAACAGTATCATAGACATAAATAGCAATGCATTTTTAGTACAGTAGGGAACGGCTAGAACCCTTGCCAACATTTTATTTGTCTGTGTGTATGGTGCAGATTTTTCCTCAGTTCCTGTCTGGTAAAAACCACTGTCACCATGACAGTACCTGAAGGGACATCTGTCTAATGGATCAATGCATAACAGCAAAAACCCAAAACTGGTTCTAAACTTTAACAATACCAGATGTGTACTGAACAACACTGCATGAATAAGACTTGTTAAAGTTCAGTCTGACATCATAAGATAAAGAACATATTCAGTTTTTTTCCTTTATATTAAAACAATAAAGTAATATATCCAAGTTCAAAACAAAATGTCCACCATTTTTATATGGCATCAACTAGTTGACCGCGGCTTGTTGCCAATATTTGTTTCTCAAGAATATTGGTATAAAAAGGACCTTATTACTTTTAATTGCTTTGCTTTACCTTCACTCAAGTCTTGAACTGGGAGCAACTAATATTTGATCAAATAATACTGCACATATTATCTATTTTATAACTAATGATTGACTTAGGAATTTTAGTATGCATTTAAGTGGAAAAATCTCTTTGTAACCAATAGTTTCTTTTATGTTAGTCTTATATCAGACTAGAATGGGACAACATTCCTCTCCCAAAAGACATGTTGCTGCCTTCAATTTAAAAATTACCTTATTTTTTTCTTACAGTGGTACATTTTCTCAGTTTAAACATTTTATATGTTTTCTATTTTTTATAGTAAATAAAATAAGGGTTTATGAGATTAGCAAATCATTGCATTCTGTTTTTATGAAGATTTTACACAGTATCCTAACTTTTTTGGAATTGGGTTGTAATGTATATCTATAGCCATTTTTTTTAAGGTATGTCTATAGCCATGTATATAGTCTTTTAAAAGAAACTGTTGTCTATATAGTTTGTCTTCATCATTAAATGTAATCAATGTAGGAAATAAAAATGTGGCTTATTCAGACCTAATGGGGGCATAATGAGCACCATCAGCAGTCAGAGGTGCTCATTATCATACAGTGAGATTTTGCTGTATAATGTGAGTGAAATGGATCAGAACCACAACTGGGTTCACACAAGATATCTGCTGCTGTTCCTAATTTGTTGTATGCGGTGCACCGGAAGAATCACACACACAAGATTGAGGTCTATGACGCTTCTGTTTTTATTCAGAGCGTTCTCTCTCTTTTATACACAGAAAACAGGAGAATGTTCGTCACACATATGCCCACATCTGTTATCTCTAAATGTCTTGTACTATTGGGCAAACTATGAGGAACTGTTAAAGTTAAAGTCTTGTGTCTCTCGCTAATTGGTTAGTCAAAGATATCTTCTGCCTGTAGCATCCTCCCTCGGTATTCTTTTCATGTATCCTCGGCGCGCTTCCGGATACAGGGTCCATCTTGGTTACGCGTAGCAAAAACTAAAGCTGTATAGTAAGGAAAGTCACAAAGCTATGTAACAAATTCAAACATAGAAAAGGACATTTTCTTGATATGATCCATATTCCTTCACATGAGTAAAGTGGATCCTTCACTTTTTTACACGGAAGAGTGAAGGAACTGGCAAGTTTTGTGACAGGGCAAATACTGAATTTTTTTGTATATTGGACTAATGAGCTGCATGTGCGCTAGAATAACACGTTCCCAGATAAAGCTTTGATAAACCAACTTTTCAGTTTCAGGCATGCATTGTTTTCCTGCTTCAGATGGCCAGCCATTCTGGAAATTATATTCTAGGTATTGATTTGTGCCTCAATATTTATTTAAACTGATGTATTTCAACAGCAGAAGCTGAGTTCCCATGAGATCTAAAGGTCCTTCTTGTGACATAAGTATGTTAAAACATATGATAGAGTGAAGAAAGAATCCACCAATTGGGTTTATATATTGTGTAAGGAAAAACAAACAGCTTTGCTTTTAATTATTTATGTGACCCTTAAAAACAAACTGCCTTCTCATTAAGAGAACAAATATATATATATATGGTGCTGAACAGACATGGGAAGTGTTGTTTTAAATTATATGTAACTATGAAACTATAACAACTTCCCTTTTGAGTGACAGTTGCGCATATAAAGGAAGGAAAGGAGATAGACTATGGGGGTTATTCACTAAAGAACCAAAGAATCCACCTGTAGCTTCGGCTGATCCTTCGGCCGCCTCTGCCTCTGCTCTACTGAGCCGAAGTAACAGCTGAAGAGTGGAGAAAGGTCGGCCAAAACCAACTGATCTCTGCGCAATTGACAGCTGAGCGGAGCCAGCCGTGATCTCAGACTTGATCAGTTGTTATTAATTGGCTGGGACCTGCTAGAAGACTCTGGCAGGTTCCGGCCAATAGGAAACAGTTGGGTGGAGCTAGCGGTCACTGCTAGCTCCACCCAATTGTTTTTCTCTTTTTTTTTCTCTTTAAATTTTTTTTTTCATTCTCCTATTTTGTATCATTTTTTAAATGATTTTTCTACTTGTTTTTTTCCCTTTCTTTTCCTTTTATTTTCTATTCTGCTCGTTACCACGGAGGTTCCGAGCAGAATAGCCAAGCCGAATGCCGCTTGGCGGCATTCAGCTATTCACTCACTGCCGTTCGGCCACTGTGAGAATAGGGGCAAACACTTCACTTCGGGTCGGTTATTCACTCGGCTGCCTTCCGTGCTTTGTGAATAACCCTGTAAATATTTATTACTGGTATTTATATAGCGCCAACAATTTAGTCAGCGCTTTACATAGTTTCACATTCACATCTGGCCCTGCCCTCAAGGAATTTACAATCTAAGGTCACTGTCATGGTCTGGTGACTGGGGCACACAAAATTACTAAAAGTAGTGTGCAAAAAATGGTGTCTGGGATGAAAACACAGATAGTAGGTGTCTGTGCATTAACGGGGACCCACTGGAGGCGCAGATTCTAAGAAGGGCCAGGTGTTCGACAGAGCATCTAATGGTGAGGATGCTTGGCTGCTTGGACACCTTCCAGGTTGCGGCCCTCTAGCACGCCCACACAGACATAAAGGCTAGCTGCAGCACCGAGGATGTACAGGATCTCACTGTGAGGAAGAGGGAATCCAGAGACACACAGGGAACAAGGTAGGTGATAGCAACCGCAGGGATTTCAAAGGCAAGCGATAAACAGGGAGTCCGACTGGGTGTATAGACACGTTGTTTGAATGGCATGGAACAAGTGAGATGGACTTTTAATGGAGAGCTTCAAAGTGGATTGGCAGGAAACCAAGCAGGTCAGACAGATGGTAAAATCCAAGGCCAGGTCATCACAAAGGGGAAGTGTGGCAGTCACTATCTGACATGCATACATACAAGGTCCAATTTAGATAGCGTGGACACACCTACCCGGTGTGTCTCATCATCAATTGACTTTCTCAAAGGCAGGTGCGCATGCTGTCACAGTCTCTTCCTGTTTATTTATACTGTTAGGTTAATACAAGGAACAGTATAAATAAACAGGGAGGGATCGTGAAAGCGTACGCACCTCCCTTTGAGAAAGTCAATTGATGAGGAAACGCATTGGATGGGCGTGTCTACGTTGCCACAATGCTGCATCACATCCTTTTACACAGCTCCAGGAAGATTAAGAACTGCTTTACAAAGTTTCCCTATCTGGAGGGAATACGGAGCTTTCATTCCAGAGATCGATATTTATATGAAAATGCAATTTGTGAGGAGTTGAAAATGTAAAAGTGTTTTTATCCGTTTGAATAAAGTATATACAAAGGGTTTTACACAATGTTGGTTGTTTATCTTCTTCCTGAGTGGTACATAAAATCCTCATTGGGCTCTGGATATATACCACTGCCAGCTGGGACACGGGATCGCGTCACACCGCTGGGACTTGCAATAAAAATGTTGCAGACCATCTATCACATATGATCTTTGTGGGTCTGGTGAGTGCAGTGTGAAGAGTGGTGATGGATAATTTCATACACAGCACAAGGAGCTGAATTCATATTAAGAACACAAGAGATTGTTTTTGAATTCACAATGATGCTTAATAAGCACTGATTGGGGAGCACCCTCTAATTAAGCATCTGGGGTGGACTTTTTATAAGACTTTTTTTAACTTTTACACATTAGATATTTATTTTATAGTTTTTGTTTAAAGGAATGGACTTTTTCAAGTTTAACTCATTTTATGAAACTTGCATTTATATTTGGAGAAATTTAATGGAGAAGCATTAACAAATGATCATAAATGTTTTGAGAACATACATCACTGCTTCTAAAGGTGCCCATACACCTTGCGATTATCGTTTGGAAATCGAAGGTGACCTGATTTTTGAACGATAATCAGCCAGTTGATGGGAAGTGAAAGATCACAATTACTGTACAACTGTCCAAATTTTCTCGATCGGTAAGGTTGGAAAACTTTTTTTGAATCATACAAAAATCGATAGATTAGTGGCGTTTTCGTACGAAAAAAAATTGCAACATGAACACTGCACGTGCGCAAAGGAAAATACGTTCTGTCGATCGATAAAATCTGGTGAGCTAGTATTGCTAACGAATGATAATCAAATTCGACATTGGTCTGTGCATGATGGGGTATTCCAGCAGAAATCAGACAGTTCGATGAGGGCACGAAAGAAATCGAACGATAATTGATAGGTGTAGGGCCAGCTTTAGCTGGTAGGTAAAACAGTTGTGAGTTTAGAGCTTTGCATAGAAGTGAATAGTTCACATGCATATATGCCTTAAGCACCCTTAGAAGAGATTCTTATCCTGATATCTTCAGAATCTAAGGCACATATTAGGCAACAGAAGGAAAACGTGTCAGCTTTTGGCAGCCAAAATAAATACAGCTGCAAGTGTAGACCCCACGCATCAAGATAAATGTGCTAATTGTTCAAACAAAAGTCAAAATACTGATGACCTTTCTAGACATCAGAATGTTGTATATGCACCTTTGGAATTAAATGTGCTTTTCTTGGATTAGTACATATCAATAATAATTGCGGAAATGAAGAGGAATAAGATGAATATATTGTGTTTGTATATGTGTTTTTAAATAATACATTGCTAAAATGCAACCACTTAAGGTTGTTGGTCTTGGAAAGAACCTTATAGGTGTTCTTTACCAGGGCAAAAATGGTAATTGTTTGCTGTGTTTTGTTTGTTCATACCATCTGTATGGTAGCTGAAGGCTAAGCCTCTGGCCATTCAAGAGTCTCATATTTAGAGGGGTGTGGTCTGGACATGGCTGTGTGAGGACGTGATTTCCCGGAGCTCTGCGCGGCCTCCTCTCACACACGCTTACACTCTAAGGACCCTCTCCCCACATGTCCCACTCTCACCGGCCCCGGAGCTCATCCCCTCCGTCCACGACCAGCGGTATTCAGCGCAATTTCAGCCACAGCCAGCCGACCGGCCTGCAAGACCTTCCATCCAAGATGGCGCCGGCCGTTTCACAGCCGTGAGTAACATGCCGCATAAACGGCCAAACGAGCAGGCCGCCTCAGCCCCTGATACCATTCAGCCGACCAAACAGGTCATATCAGCCCCAGACACTTAGCGGGCGGATCGTGAGCTCTTCCCGATCCAGACCCCCAGGATGCTGCAGGCTGAATCTCCCATAAAATATGGACTCTCAGCCACTACAGATGCTGGTGGGGCAGAGGGGGACAGCACGTGTCGGTCCATTCTCCTCCAGCTCACCACTAAATCTGACCTGGAGGACATGGCAGCAAAGATAGTGCAGGCCCTGAAAACGGAGGTGCACGAGATCAAACAACAGGTTATTTCCCTAGGTGGCAGAGTCACCACTGTGGAGGCTTCCACTTCTGACCTGGGGGCTCAGACGTCTGCCCTAGAAGCTGCCCACTTAGCCTCCCAGCAATGCCTGACGACCATGTTCCTGCTACAGGATGAGGCTGAGAACAGGAATCGCCACAATAATGTCAGGCTAAAGGGCATTCCTCAGGCGACCACAGGCCCTGAGCTGTGCTCCACTGTCTCAGCCATACTCAACATGTACATTGACAAGCCGCCAGATGAGCACCTGGAACTGGACCGTGTACACAGAGTCCAATAGTTTAGGCTGCTGGCCTTGGATGTACCCAGGGACGTGCTTTGCAGAGTCCACTTCTTTGCAATCAAGGAGGAGATTATGAGGAAGGCCTGGATTAAAGGTCCCCTTGACTTTGATGGAGCTGCTATTAAGGTAATGCCAGACCTTTCCCGCCACACCTTGAGGATGCGCAGGATGCTGAAACCACCGCTAGATGGGCTCCGAACCGCAGGTGCCACATACAGGCGGGGGCACACTTTCCATGTTCTCATACAACACCGGGATTGCACCTTTGCCCTTCATTCACCATCTCAAGTGCCTGACCTCTTCAACTGGCTAGATATAGCTCCGATTGACCTCCCAGACTGGCTGGACCATAGTCAGTCAACGAGCAGCTCGCCATTCCAGGAGCAGGCGCCGCTACTCCCTCCGTTCGTCCTCCATACCCGCACCTTGGTCATGAACCTTGAGGTCTGTTTACTAACGGCAAGGCGTTCTGGCCCAAAGTCAACTGCCACTCTACCATGACATGCCATGAACAAACCTCACGCACTTTCAGGTATTTTGTTTCCACTCCTTCATGTTGCGAGGGTTGCACACGTTGAGGCAGCGGGTTTACACGCTACACTTTAACCTGTATTTTTTTTTTTTGTCAATGTTTTGTGCAGTTTCACAATAGCCCGGGTTACTTTTTTAGTGGCTGGGTTTATACGATTTAAGTTGTTTTACTACATATACTGATGTTAAGAATGGAGTGGAGACTAGGGCTTTTGGTCGGCTCTTCGCTGCGCCCGAGCTGATGTCTCCGCCGCAAGCTAGGTCACTATGGGCCGCAAAGCTGGATTTGGTGCCGTGTATCGTGCCACACCACCTAGAGAGGGGGTTCATGCATCTCCTTTCTTAGCAAAGTTGTTTAGTTTACACTGTTATTTGGATAATCATCCTTTGTACTCACACTGTTCTCTGACCTACCCCCACATAGGGCTACCCCGTGCACTCTGCAACGGGTTGATACATTTGTTGACCTTGCCCGTACCGGTAGTCCGGTCGGGTCGCAATCACCAACAGGTGCATTGCTACCACACCTGCTATTCTTCTCTTTCCTGCTCCTGCTAATTCTCTCTTGCTTTACCTTTTCTGGCTCTTTCCACCCCTCCCCCTCTCTTCTCACCTGGGCTGCTCCCCGTACCTCCCCCTGCTATGATGGCGGCCATTGTTTTCACGTCCCTGAATGCAAAGGGGTTAAACATCCCCGAAAAGCGATCCAGACTACTGGTGGATTTGAGCAATGCTAGATCCCAAATTGTGTTCGTTCAGGAGACACACTTCAAAAAAGATCAGATCCCCAGCTTGGGCAATAGGGATTATCCCTCAGTATATCACTGCCCCTCTCCAGTTTCAAAGACCAAGGGCGTGTCCCCCCTCATTGCTAAGACCGTCCCATGGGCTTATACCGATCAGTACGTGGACCCCCAATGGGAGGTTCTTGCTCCTGAAGGGAACAATAGGTTGCATGTCAGTGACCTTAGCTAACGTATACTTCCCAAACGCAGATCAATTGGGGTTCATCCGCACTTTGGTTCAGGTCCTCTTGGAATTCACGGACGGCATTCTGGTACTCGGGGGAACTTCAATTTCGCAATGGACCCGCTGGTGGATGTCTCTAGAGTCACTTCCCATCTGGCCTATTCATATTTGAAAAAATTGAAGTCCGAGCTGCATCTCCTACGTTTGACTGACACCTAGAGGTTTATGCACCCACGGGACAGGGATTGCACCTTCTTCTCGGAAGTCCACCAAACCTATTCCAGAATAAATTACTTTTTTGTTGAGCATAAGGTACTACCCCACGTGCGCTCAGCTACAATTGATAGTATTCTTTTATCTGACCATGCCCCCATACACATGTCTCTATCCTTGACAGCACCTGTTTCTCCATGCTATATGTTGCGTCTAAACAAACCGTTGCTGCAAGATATCCAGGTCACGACAGAACTGGAGGCGGAACTGTCCTCCTTCTTTGCTGGCAACGTTCCCTCCTCCCCCTAATCTATGGTCACCTGGGAGGCCCACAAGTGTCGTCCTTTTTGTGGCATTCTCGTGAAACATGGGGCCCGCAAGAAACGAGAAGGGGCAAAACACTTAGCTCACCTGTTTAGCCGTCTCCATTCTCTAGAAGCCGCGCATAAACAATCAATGGCCCTGGCAGCTCAGGCTGAGCTCCGGGCGGTCAGAGTGGAAATGAACGAACTGTTGTTCACTAAAGTCAAAATACGCATGAGGAATGGTAGAAGAATGTTCTACGACTTTTCTAACAAACCAGGAAGGATGCTAGCAAGGGCCTTGATGGGTGCGCGAGGCAGGACCTTTATCTCCCAAATTGTGACACGTACTGGACAGACAGTGACATCCTCTGCAGAGATGGCGAAAGAATTTAGGGCCTTCTATGATAGTCTTTACAACTTACATGGTTCACACCGTTCCTACCCCTACGGACCGATCATATGTTGGTGGCTCTGATATGCCTGTTCTATCCCCCGAGGATGGGGACCTGATGGAGGCCCCTATCTCCTTGTCGGAACTGGACCCCGCGATTAAAGCTACCAAACCAGGAAAAGCCCCGAGCCCCGACGGTTTCACGGCCGCTTATTACAAGCTATTTAACTCCCAACTCTCTACTCACTTCCTAGCGGCGTATAACTCCATCTTGCAAGACTCCCCGATCCCCAAGGACATGTTACAAGCGTGGATCACATGATCTGTGACAACTATCGCCCGATTGCGTCGCTGAATATAGACTTGAAATTTTTCTCTAAGATCATAGCTAACCGGCTGCTCCCCTATATGCCCCAGCTTATCCATCAAGACCACGTGGGCTTTATCCCGACTAGGGAAGCGAGGGACAACACATCCAGGGTCCTAAATGTCATTCATCTAGCTAACTCGCAAAGGGCACCCTTGGTACTGCTTTCCACAGACACTGAGAAAGCGTTTGACTGGGTCTGCTGGGGTTTTATGCAAGCAGCATTGCAACATATCGGTTTGGGTACCAACATGCTCAAATGGATTTCTGCCCTCTACTCCTCACCATCTGTGGCCGTACGGGTGAATGAAACAAGATCAACAGATTTCTTACTATATAATGGCACTCGACAGGGTTGCCCGCTCTCGCCCCTAATCTTCGCTCTTATTCTGGAACCGTTCCTGGGCACGGTACGGAAATCATCCAATATACAGGGCTTTCGCACACCAGCGGGGGAACAAAAAGTAGCAGCATATGCGGACGACTTAATTTATTTCCTTGCAGACCCGATGGGCTCCACTCCCCACCTTCTATCAGCTCTAGACGAATACGGGAGGCTCTCTGATTTTAAAGTGAATATCTCGAAATCCACAGCTTTGAATATTACTTTACCGACCCAGACACTTTCACGCCTTAGAGCAGATTTTCCATTTACGTGGGTTAACGATCACCTCAAATACTTGGGGACTAAAATTACTGCAGACGTTCAGGACCTATACTCGGCCAACTTTGCCCCTTTGCTCACAGAACTCCTCACCGATCTCAAACACTGGTCTGCACTCACCATCTCATGGTTTGGTAGATGTGCAGCCATCAAGATGAACGTATTGCCCCGGGTTCTGTACTTGTTTCAGGCCCTACCGATCTATCTCCCACCCAGCATTTTTCAGCGCCTTCAGAGGGCAGTAATGTCCATTGTTTGGGCTGGATCCCACCCGAGACTGAGTAGGAAAACCCTAACCCTTCCACGGGGCAGGGGAGGGGTAGGATTGCCTGAC
Source organism: Nanorana parkeri (assembly GCF_000935625.1). Taxonomy (NCBI): domain Eukaryota; kingdom Metazoa; phylum Chordata; class Amphibia; order Anura; family Dicroglossidae; genus Nanorana; species Nanorana parkeri. Next base: position 622,419 of record NW_017307200.1, read on the forward strand.
TTCCACTCTTACTATAAAGCGGTACACCTTAACAGGATCCTGGACTGGCACGTCCACCGCGATCACAAGATATGGGTCTCAATAGAGAGGGACATACACCAGCTTCAGATAGAAGGGTTCCCGTGGCTATCCTCCCCACTACCGTCCATAGTACGGGAACATGCGTTGATCGCTTCCACCATCTGTACCGCTCGCACGGTGCTGCGCAACACCCTCTGGCCCCTGCTCCCTCACCATTAACACCTGTCATGGGGGATCCTGACTTCGCCCCGGGTGCGGAAAATGCTCGACTTGCACACCTTGTCACAGCGGACAAATATAGAGTAAAGGACTTCCGAGCAAACTCTGAGTGGCTGACTACTCAAGCCCTACAGCACTTAATTGACCCTCCACTTGACCCCTGGAGCGCCATGCAGCTCCGGCACTTTCTTAGAGCAATCCCTAACTCCCAGGAGCTAGATAGACACCGTACGGTATACGAAGAGATGTGCACAAGCTCCCTGCCTTCACGACACGCCATTTCCACCATTTATAGCCTAATCAACACACCTCCTACTGAATCCGGCGGCATGCCTCTTACACATGTCAGCGACCCCACTCACCACTTACAGGCGCTCGCTCACACGCCATCTGTTGGACGCAGCCAGAGCATCCATCCCTCTGATGTGGAAGCAACCTCACCCCCCATTGATCGCACTATGGTTGTCCAAAGTGCGTGAGGTATATGCCACGGAAGACCTAACGGCCACCCTTAGAAACACAGAGAAGCACTTTTTGTCCACCTGGGGGGCCTGGATCTATATGCAGCCCTCCTGTCAGGAGACGCGCAGGCACTTCCTCCCCTGGCCACTTCCGTCCCCCAGTAGTCGCCTTACCTAGAGAGACGTAGTGATGGATACCTTACCGTCTCCCTGTAGCAGATATAGGGGATTTCTTTCATGGGGGGGGGAGGTTGTGCAGCGGTCCAGGTACCTCTCTCTTTCTTATGTCCTTTTCTGCAACTACAATCTTGTTCCCGTAAGGGAATAATGCACCTCTATGACTCCGCCTTTCTATGTCTGTTCTCTCTCTCTGTTAGTCGTTGGGGGAGCCCTCCGCACGCCCCACAGCAGTGCCGGCCAAACAGAAAAGAGGATGGTGCTCGCAGTGATATTGGATCACGGATGGCGCCGTGCAGACACAGAAGAAGCAGGGAATCACCAGCACTCAATAATGAAAGCAAACATGTCCTTTTTATTGGACAAAAACATCACAGAAATCCAAGAAACCGACGTTTCGGGGCCGCGCAGGGTCCCTTCCTCAAGGCAGAAAATGTGAAATAACCTGTACTGCCAGCATATGGATGAATCAGACCATGGCAGACCATGGTTTGTTCAGGTAGCAAGAGTGCTGTTGATTGTAGCAGTATTGGGGGGCATGGCAGAGCACTAGATAGCTGGGCTGATGGTCTGGTTTGAGAGAGCTGTAGTCCAACTCTTATATGTGCTGGCAGAATAGGGTATTTTAACCCTTACTACAACACTTAGTAGTGTAGTGTAGAATGCTGGAGTGGTAAGTATCAGGGGCAGGGGAGTGATTTTATTAAGTCAAACCCTGAATTTAGCAGAAGGTAACAGTGTCTCCTTAACAAACTTGCATTGGGGTTCATTTACGGTTGACCTTTTTCACTTAGCTCAGTAAAGCTATGTCCACTTCAGTCATCCAGTTATTTTTAAATTATAATGCAATTTATAATTGCTTTGCACATGAAAATGTGTTCAAATGGAAAACAAATTCTCTTTGGTAAGTGAAAATTGTATTTCTTTAGTAAATCACCACTATTGCATAATCTGGAAGTTCAGACGAGTTGTTACAGATCCATTCTATCTGTTCCTATTCTATATAAACATGCTAAAGTCAATGCAGTTATTTCACCAATTACATTACATCATCTCTTCAATATGGCTGCAGTGAGAGGTGTAGACTGAGTATAAACTATCTTTTAAAATCATATATAACTAAGGCCATACATGTTTACATTGGCCAAATCCCAAGATACATCTTGGAAAGAGACCAAGGAGCCTCCATGGAGGGATGTGATAAACCTATTCATTGTGGTTTTGTGGTTTCCTCAATCTTCTATCAGAAGGAGAAGAAGCTGCCCTCTCTGTTATTTTTAACCTTCAAGTGTGATGATAAATGGTGCCTCATTTGTTCTCTTTATATCAGGCATGTGCATTATACTGTGTTTTAATATAAACTAAGAAAGCCAAAAAGCATCCTTAATACATTTTAAAACGTGTTGCTATAAAAATTGTATCAAATCGCTGTCAAAATACTGGATAGTACAGAATCCATTTTTCTTAATGTATGCATAATATTTTTAGAATAACAGTATTTTAGGGTATTTTTGCAATCGGTAGCCTTACATGCTCTTAGACAGAGTTGTGTACCTTGACTGACTGATTCTGCCATCTTGCGTCCTTATCAATGTCCTATGTGTGTATGTTACTATTAATAAACTAATAATAAGGTGGTAGTGTTACCTGGAGAAAGTATATATCTTGATCACAGCAGCGTTCTCCTGAAGCCATACCAGGCTGCATGCCCTCGGTATCGGGAGGGTGCTTTTCTAGAGGGGTACCCCCTGGAAAAGCACCTTGTGCCCATGCCAATGGGGAACGGGAGCCTCTTCCCCACAACTCTGTCCCAGTGCTGGTGGTGGTCTGCGGGCAGGGGGGCTCATCTGCATTTACAAGGGGGGCCCGTATCTGGGTAACCCGTTTATGAAAGGGAGGTACTCCAATGCAAATGAGCCCCCCCTACCCGCAGAACCAAACAACCATCGGGCCAGGGTTGTGGGGAAGAGGACCTTGTCCCCATGGGCATGGGAACAAGGTGCATTTCAAGGGCTCCCCCAGAAAAGCACCCTCTTAATGCTGAGTGCATGTGGCCTGGTATTTTGCAGGGAGGGGCTCGAAATCCCCCCCCCTCCCTCCCCTGCCAGGCCAGTACCCTGAATAAGGGTCTGGTTGAGACTTTTAGTGGGGAACACACGTTTTTTATTTTTTCAATTTCTTGGTGTTGGGGGTTCCCCCTTAAAATCCCTACCAGACCTAAAGGGTCTGGTATGACTTTTGGGGAGAACCCCATGCATTTTCTTTACTTGGGGGTCCCTTCTTACATTCCTACCAGACCTAAAGAGTCTGGTATGGTTTGGAAGGGGGGACCCCGGGCCCTTTTTTTTTCTTTTTTGTTGTTGTTAACATGTCATTTTTCATTCTGTTCGCTACCTTGGAGGTAACAAACAGAATGATTGAGCCGAGTGATGCACGGCAGCATTTGGCTATTCACTCTCTGCTGTTCCGCCCCTACGAGAATAGGGGTGAACAGCAGCGTACTGCCGGACGTTCGCCTCAGCAAATCGAGATGTTGGATTGGCTGAGGCGAACGGGTTCTTCTCTTCGGGTTCAGCTGAACGTGCTGAGGCTGTTCGGTTGAACCGAAAGGAAGTGAAGGGAGCCAAAGGCAGCCGATATACGGCTGAAAATAGCCATACGCAACTGAAGTGAATAGCCGAACAGGTTTCGGCTCCCTTCACTTCGGGTCAGTTATTCACTTGGCTGCCTTCGGCAGCTTAGTGAATAACCCCCTAAATCAGCACACACTGTTTACTTGGTAATGTAAACATTTTCTGCTCATTTAGTAAATTAATCAGGGAGCTAGATAAATAGATAGATGCAATGTACCTTCCACTTCTTCAGGAGCACACTGCTCTGATCAAAGAAATATACTTATTAAATGGGGTACTTATTAAATACTTATTATAAGTATTAAATGGGGTAAAGCTATTCTTTACCCCATTTAACTGTGTATAACCAATCATGCGCAGTGAAATTTTAAACAGGTTTTTTGCTTGCACATGGTTGGATGATTAATCTGTTGCCGTCCGCCCGTTGTGAAAAAACAGACGGATGGCACAGTCACATTGGCGGCTTCTTTTTTCTGCTCAGGTAGGGGGCGCGCGCATGGGCAGAAAAAAATGGCACTTCATATGTAATAGCAATAACAATAAGTGTAAAAAAAAAGTAAAAAAAAAAGTCACATATAAAAAAAGGAGAAAAAAAACCCCAAACATTTTTAAGTCCCCCACCACCATGTTTACGCACATATAAACGTAAATATGCGTTCGATGCGCCAGCGCGGGAAATCGACAATTGCGCTACACATGTTACATATCGTCGTGAACGTCAGAGGGAGAGCTATAATTTTAAGGCCATCAATCACTGATAACACTAAACTGATAAGCGGTAAAAGCTTTTAAAGCGTCGCCAATGACCAATTTTGGGTATTGTATTTTTTTTAGGTTGCGCGCGCAATTTTAAGGCTTAACATGTTTGGTGTCTATTTACCCGACGTGACCACGTCTTTTATATTTTACCAAAAAATTGGGTAATAATAAATGTTTTTGTTTTAAAAATTTCGATACTTTTTCCTTAATATATTAAAACATAAAACCCCCAGTGGCGATTAAATACCACCAAAAGAAAGCTCTATCTGTCCCGAAAAAATGGTATAAAATTCATTTCAGTACAGCATTGCATGACAGAATAAATGTCAGTCAAAGTACTGCAGCGCTGAATACTGAAAAATGACCTGGATGGGAAGGGGGTTTAACACCCCGGACTTCAAGTGGTTAAATAAACACAACTTTACCTTATTGATTAAGTTCAATGAATATAAAAAAACCACTAACAGGGAAATTGGCTCCTGCCTAAAATTAGTCTTATGTAGATGTAAAAGGGATATTAGATTGTATGGCATGGGGCAATTAATGATTTGATTAGGCAGGAGTGTGCAGTAAAATGCTGTTTATCATATTCATTCTACATGAATAGAAAGTTAATTATATAATTATTATATAATAACAGGCTTCTTGACGTGCTTTGCAACATGTTTACAAAACAAAGCACACAGTTCCAGCCATTTAAAAAATACTACTTTTAACATACAGAGTTAAACTCCAGTTTAGATGACAACTTTACACTTTGTTAGGTTTAAGTGATCTTTTTTTTTTGCAGATCTACTCAGTTAATATGATTACAATTTTTGCTACAAAAGCTGTTTCATAATGCAGGGCTATTTAAAAGAACATGTCCTTTCTGTCGTAGTGTTTAGCTAATTACAATTATTATTTTCTAAAACTGCAGAAAAATCAGAATTTACTTAATTACAACCATGTGTAGAGGAATTACCATGTATCTCATGTGCTTCTTCAAGTGGTTGGCTTGCCACTGAGACGCCGCAGAATACGGCAAGCTACAGCTCGCGGTATACTGAGATGCCGCAGCTGAAGCGGATCCCGACAATTATGTCTGGGTCCGCCCAGCTGCGTGAGTAACAGTTGGCTCTGCATATCTAGAGGCAGAGCCAGCTGTACCCGCCCCGTCCGTTCCGCCAGTCAGCGCTGGAGGATCGGAGCGGGGAGGGGGGAATCCAGCCACTCCCCTGTCACGGCAGAGAGCTGTGACAGGATCGAGAAGTGAGCGAACGCCGGTATGTGTTCGCTCACTTCGCGATCTACTGAGCCGACCTGTGACAGTCTCATTGTCACAGGTCGGCTAGAACTATGAGGTGAGTGAAAAGCACTCACCTCATAGTTCTCCTTTAAGAGAAATAGTTTAAACAGTCCAAGCTGTGTTGGATGCAGAAGAGACTCCAATGTGTATTCTTGGCAGTCATTTACCCAATGGCTAAACTACTCAAGAGAAGCAATAGAAAACTAAAGTCAGCTTTTGCCCAAAAGCTAGTTCTTCCCACCATGCCAAAGTACCTCAATAGCAGAACATATTTGTATGCGTCATTTTAGGGAACTTGACAGATGTCCCCAACTCCCAAGCGTACCCTTGCAGTTGACACAAAGGGCACTGTCTTTTTCTTTGTATAACTCTAGTGCTTTAGTTATGTAGATAATAACATACTAAGAGGTTATGCAAATTAGTACCAAGATGGAGCGTCTGCCTTCACTGCCGTCACATGATCATCTCTCCAGGGTTGTAAAAAGGCACATTGCACCCCTGACATACAGGGGTATTTGAAAGTACCTGATCAAAGATAAAATTACTAGTGCTGTAAACCTAAGGACATTATCATTATCATTATCCTCCACCAAAGAGGCCTCCCTTCGAATTGCCTCACATTTTCACGATTTCTTTTGTACATACAGTATATGCTCAAATTGAATGTTATCTTTGACCCTTATTCCATTTATATTCAATGACATGTGAATGCGGAGACTACCAAGTACCAGTAGAATATATTTAAAAACGATTTTTGTTTGTTTATTTTATATACTGGTATATTTGCTGGATATGTTTGGAGAATGACCACCGGTGCAGACACTGCTGGCCTGAATGGTAATCTGGGACCTGAAACCACCAATAAATATTGTTTTTACTCTAGCGTAGTACTATTATAGCTATATTTTATATTATGCTGATTTCCTGCTATACTGCTGGAAAAGCATGTTTAAAGTCATAAGAGTATTCTTAACAAGGATGTGTTAAGCTCATGATGCCCATGGGATTCATCCGCTCTTATTTCTCACAATCATTGAAGACTACTTGGAAACTCATGTATCTGGCATTCCTACAATAACACCTACAAGGTTACAATACTTGGCCTCAAACCCTTAAACCAGCCCATAGTATATCCAGCAGGATTATATTTATCATTCCTACAGCCAAAAAGTGTGATTATTTTCTTTTTCACAGTATATTTGACTTGTTGAACAAATGTAATTATATAATTAAAAAAGTATAATTGTGAACTAAGTTAAGTTATTTTGTAGGCAAACTCAGGAAAAACAGTACCTTAACTAACTACATTACTTAACATGTATTTAGAAAGCCTCCTAGACCAGTCAGAAAGCCAGTGAAGTAGGCAAAACCTGAAATGAGGTGTATGTAAACCATAACAATGAATTTTTGTTTGCTCCATTTTGGTCTTTTAAATATACCATTGAAAGCATTTTGAAACCTGTGCTGTAATGTGTCTACGAGTGTTAATTTATTCTGTCTGCCGTTAGGTGATCCCTGAAGACACCACCTCTTGTATCACTTGCCCCTCCCTTTTATATTGTAAGCGCTCACGGGCAGGGCCCTCCTTACAATCTAGTCTTGATTTGTAACTGTAATGTCTTCGTTATATTATAAAGCCTATATAAAAATATAATATAATATTATTATTAAGAATAATAATAAGAAGAAAAACTTAATAACCAACCATCTGAGTTCTTATCTTGGACTATAGAACACCGCTCCGCTATGTTATTTAGATGAGCAGGAGACTTGTTACAGTTTAGCAAAAGAAAACTGGGCAGGTCTGACAGCATTCCTTGTGACTTCAGGCTACTAAAGGTTTGTGTTGTCACCTGTAACCGAAAATTAGGAGATGAGGGCATTTCTGGCAGGAAAAAAAGGTAGCTTTTACTGCCAGTCTTTATAGGGTACAAAAATGCCAAGTAGCAATTTTCTATAAAGAATAAATCATGATCTTTATAGAAATAACACATAGAAATGTGCATATATTCCATATATGTACTGCATATTTTTTATTATGCACTGACATACACATTAAATAAACAATTTACTTTGAAATAATACACATAATTGCATAATATATGATAGGTTATGCTGTATTAAATCTTGCAATGGGTTTTAATTTAGCGTAACACATCCTAAATCGGGAATAAGGAAACTTGTCAAAAGAGAAATATATATGTCTGTCTATGTGTGTTGAAGTGTAAGTGCAAGAGGACCTAATAAAATTATTTCATTTTATTGATATGTCATATAACATTCTAATGCTTGGGCTGTATTCGAGATAACAACAGAATGAATATTAGTGTAAATGTAAATATGTAAATATAAAGAGTATATAATCATCCTGTTGTTATTGTGAGTATAGCCCCCAGAAAGGAGTTGCATCTTTTTCCAAAATGCATTGGCTTGTTTTATGATGTATTAACAATAAAACATTTTAATAAAACCTCTTTCCTCCTAATATAATTTACTTTGGCATTTCCATATCATGGCACACAGAACTGAGACACAAACATATTTAAAAAAAAATTACAAGATCTGGAAGAAAATGAAACCACAAATCCACAGCAACTACTATCTTCCTCAATCCAGCACCACCACATCCACTAGAAGTATGACAAGCGAACATGGAGGCTGCCAATGCTGAAGTCTCCCTCTGAAACTGCCTTTTGTTATCTGCCTGGCTGTAATGCTGACCCTCTTGTTTTAATCAATTAATTTGAGTTACTGGGGTTAATTTATAAAAGGCAAATAAATTGTTCACTTTGCAAGGCAGTTATCATTTTGTTTTCATTTTGAAAGGGAAAATGCCCTTGCAAATTGATAATTCTCTTATAAAGTGAACAGTCTATTTGGCTTTAGTAAATCAACCCGCACGACTGGAGTTTACATGAGGTCAGACAAGTAATGCTAACTCATGTAACCTTACTGATCTGTATACTTGGTCCAAGCCTGTGACTCAGATGTATGAAATCCAATGGGGTTGATTTACTAACCTTATAAACACGCCACGAACATGTATACATCTCTGTAGTGTGTTCCCTCCCAGCATGATCTATTGGTGGAATCTAGACACCTTTGTAGTGTGTACACACCCAGCAGGTGTGTTGTGCAAAGCCCTGCATGAATTGCAAAGTGATGTTGTATAAATTAGCTCTACATTGTGTTGCTTGCGTTGATGAATGTAGGAATGTAAATGCATGAGCTAACCATTTTTGTCTAAACTGTGAAGCAGCATTATATATGCATCATGTGCATGATTTTTCCATATATGGCATTAGTGGAAATATGCTTTTAGAGACTTTTTGGTTGATAAATACGTTTTGCTGTGTAAAAATCACACGCACCTAGTGGTAGGTAGGTAGGTTAGTAAATTACCCCCAATGTGTCAGTACACAGCAGTAACAGCCAGTGAGGTAACATTTTCAGAAGTAAACCAGCAATGTCAGCCCCCATCTTTCATACATGACAGGGTAAATCAGAAGGCATTGAGGTATCAAACCATTTTTTTCCTTTTCATGACTGGAGATGACTGGAGATAAGATTTGATTAGATGTCCAGGTCAAATTTAGCAGTGCCAGCATGAATTGGTTCATGTAAAAATAACTCTATAACTAGTTTGCATACTGAATATTTTTTATATATATTAAGGGATATAAAAGGCTTATTGTATACTGTTTACTGTTTAGAAAATAACCCTGCTATTTTTTTAATTAATGTACTGTATTATAATTTTTAATACTGTCATTTTATGTGACAATTACAGTATTAAACAGTAGATCAATGCTTTCTTCAGGCTGAAATAGCATCTGCTGTGACATATGCCACAGGAAAGCTCCGGTCTCATGATCTCATATCTGACATAGTGGTCACAAAATTTGGAATCACTCTGATTAGTTCCTACTTGTCTTTGGGGAGAAGAACAGCACTCCAGACACCGACCAAAGGGGAATGTCACACATTTGGGGAGAATGTCACATTTGGGGAGAACACGCTGACTAGGATGTCTCCTCTTGCAACACCAGTCCAAGTACTCCTGCATATTGTGATATGAGGCACAAGGGCAGTGAATTGGCACAAGTGCATACTGGAAACTTTAAGTAGCAGAAGCGCAGTATGGATCAGGCAAAGTTGTGAATACGTGAGAAGTGAAATACAAGTCTAAAGATGAGGAGCAGAATGAGTATCCTCCAGTTGCACTTGTGGGCCTAGGGCAGCTGTCCTTTTAACCCTTGGTAATGCATCCCTGCTTGCTAACTACAGTTCATAGTTAGTCATATGTATGGCACTAAAAACAAATTGTTACAAATTATTAGAAAAAAAGGACTTTAAATGTGTGATGAGACATTACAACACCAATCAGAATGACCAATGACAACCTGCCTAATATTGAGTGGGTCCCTCTTTTGTTGCCAAAACAGCTGTGACGCAGTACGGCAGGGACTTCACTAGACCTCTGAAGGTATGCTGTGGTATCTGCCACCAAGCCATCAGTAGCAGATCCTTTAAGTCCTTTTTGTTGTGAGGTGGGGCCTCCATGGATCATCCAGCACATCCCACAGATGCTCTATTGGATTGAGATCTGGAGAACTGCGGGCTAAGTCAGCACCTCAAACTCATTGCTGTGTTCCACAAACTATTCTTGAACCATTTTTTGCAGTGTGGCAGGGTACATTATCCTGCTAAAAGAGGCGATTGCCATCCGAATACTGTTTCCATGAAGGTGTGTACTTGGTCAGCATAAATGTTTAAGTAGGTGGTACGTGTCAAAGTTACATCCACATAAATGGCAGGACCCAAGGTTTCCCAGCAGAACATTGCCCAAAACATCACAATGCTTCCACTGACTTGCATTATTTGCATAGTGCATCATGGTGCCATCTCTTCCGCAGGTAAACAAAGCACACACATCTTGCCATCCATATGATGTAAAAGAAAACGTGATTCAGTAGACTAGAACCATCTTTTATTGCTTTGTGGTCCAGTTCTGAAGCTCACATGCCCATTGTAGGTGCTTTAGGCAGTGGACAAGGGTCAGCATGGGCACCCTGTCTGGTCTGCAGCTGCGCAGCCCCGTATGCAACAAACAGCAATGCACTGTGATTTCAGACACCTTTCTATCAGAACCAGCAATTTGAGCGAAAGTAGATCTTATATTGGATCAGACTACATGGGCTAGTTTCGCTCACCATGTGCATCAATAAACCTTGGCTGTCCATGACCCTGCTGGTTCACCGGTTTTCCTTTCTTGGTCACTTTTGGTAGGTCCTGACCTCTGTAGACTGGAAACATCCTACAAGAGCAGTTTTGGAGTTGCTCTGGATCAGTTGTCTAGTCATTGTCACAGATCAGCTGCAGAGCTAATCCGTGCTTCACTACTTTGCATTTGTTTTTTATCTTTTGCTGTACGTCTGCTGGCACCTGTGGTTCCACAAGCTTGTGCTCTGCTCTTGCTGCACTGACTCACAGCCATAGGTGTCGCCCACTTCACCTGATGGTTAATATACTTCCTACCTTCCTGCTACTTCCTGTCCAGCCTCCCATGTGCCTGCCTATTTAAATCCCTCTCAGGCCAGTTACTAGTTACTTGAGCAACACTTATTCCTAAGCCCCTTCTGAGCAATTATTCATAACCTGACTTTCCGTGGACTGATTTCTTGTGTACCGACTTGGCTAATTCTCCTGATTACATTTGTCTGCTGCCTGCCCTGACCTTGGCTCGTTATCCGAATCTCCTTTTGCTCCATCCATGCATGCCTGCACTGTGTCCTGTGTCTTCGGGTACTCGCCACATGAGCAAGGTGAATCTGGGGGTCATGACCTGGGGTCAGAACGCAGCTAAGTCCGAACTTCCGTGAGGGGGTTCCTGGCAGAACACCGGCTGGCCCTTAGATCCCATGCCCTGGGGTCTCGTGTCACCTGCTCGCCTGTGGGCTTACATCCCTAGTACGGTGACAACCATCACAATTTGACCCTTGTCAAAGTTGCTTACATCCTTACACTTGCCCATTTTTCCTGTTTCCAACACATCAACTTCAGAGACAAAATGTTCACTTGCTGCCTAATATATCCCTCCCACTTTCAGGTGCCATTTTAATTAGATCAATTTTTGATGGTTATGTAATCAATGTTATTCGCGTCACCTCTCAGTGTTCATAATGTTATGTATAGCTAAATATACAAAATTTTGTATAATATTGTATAGCTAAATATGCAAAATTGTATCAATATGTTGGATAAAAACTAGATCACTTTACATATAAAACCAAATTGGTATTCACAACATATGACAGCTAATTATTGATCTTTGTAATATCTCATATACAATGTTGAAAAGTCCTTCACTATTTGTCAGATCAATGTATAAAGAAATTATGCAAAACTTAACTGGTTATCCATACAGGTTGATGATTGGCTTTTAAAGTGTTGGCCCACCTTCTTTCAGTTTGAAGCATTTTTCAGTGAAGGTCGGTCACCCCCCAGCGGTGGAGCGGTTAGGCAATTGACAAAATGTCTATATGTCTTCAATAATTACCAGTTAAAAGGCTTAGGTTTTGTTGCTTATCTTTTGAGTAATCTTGCTGTCCTGGGCTCTAAATGATACTCTTTAAGATAAATAATCAGACCATTCTATAAAGCCAATGATACCTACAATGTTAAACCCAATCCTGAGGAAGCAGAACCAGCCATGAAATGCATTCAATTGATATGTATCTTTGGTCATATGTTGTAAATACTAATTTATTTATTTTTTTATGTATATGTGATCTAGTTTTATTCAAAGTATTATAAAAATGTATGCATTTTTACATATATCCGTGTGTACAATCTCTCCTGCCACATATAAAGTTTTGTTTTTTCTAATAATTTGTCCCATTTCCTACTATGGGATGGTGAAACAGATGAAAATGTTTTGATCAAATGATTTGAAAATGTTTAATCCTGATACTGTTTGATCAGATTTAAAATGAATTGGATAAAATTAAATAAAACAATGTCCTAAGGATTACCCAACCAAATGCCTTCACGAAGCCTGTACTGGTAGTGTAATTAATAGCTTATGTCCCTCGCAGGGTTATTTATATTAAACAAACAAACTAGATTTGTATTATCACTGGCATATCAGAGCTTATCAGTTCAATTTGTCTGTCCGATCCTCAGATGCAGGTGTAAACATAAATTGCCATCATATTAATAAAGTACTATAAATTACAATACAGTATCTTTAGTGATAGATAGATAGATAGATAGATAGATAGATAGATAGATAGATAGACATATAGACATCAGATGTGAACATCGATTGGCTGGTTCTCCATTCCTCCAATAAAACAACAATGAATATCAGCAACAGACCATCCAACCAAATTCATTAAGTCATAGTAACCTCCTATAGTCCCTCAATTTTTATTCTCTACTGTTTTGATTAAGATACTTTGATGTAAAGGGGATATAAAGACTAAAGATATTTAACTCATTGAAATACGAAATATTGCATATGCATATTTTGTATTCTATATTCAGCCAGCACGTAGCTCTCTTGGCATCTTTTCACATGTTTTGTAGGGTCTCCATAGCTACTTAAAATGTGGTTCTCAAATTAGTTCAATAGTTCATGTATGGAAGCCTCTGAATTTTTAAAAAGTTGAGTTTTAAAAACACAGAAGTCGCAATTATATGTATTACTTTGTTAATGTAATGACAAAGGCTGATGACTCAAATGTAAACATTTTGGTCCATAAAGCATTTGCAGCTGGTGGTTAAGTGGCTAAACCCTCCTGCTGTTCCGGCCTCTGGGGCCTCAGGACCAACTGTTAAAATCAAATGGTCAATTTTTTTCAGTACATTGTATAATGGTGATTTTGAAAATGATATTAAAAGTAGTATGAAAAAAAAGGGTATGGCTTGGGATATTTCCTGTATATAAGTGGGTCTTAATACATTTTTTGTGGCTTTAGGCTCCTGAGATGTAAATCCCACCCTGATGCCAGCTATTGTTTGAGTAGCTTAAATCTGAAAAATCAGCCTATACATGGGCACTTTTGCATTTACAGTTTACACTTCAGCTGTGAAACTTTTAGGACTTACCCTTTTCATTTTCAGTCTATTCTTTCTTTCACAGGTTTCAATTCTTGATTATTTATTTATTTTATTTATTACAGGTATTTATTTAGCGCCGACAATTTAAGCAGCGCTTGTACGTAGCGTACATTCACATCAGATCAGATTATGCCCTGGATGTAAGTCTGTTTCACAAAATTAGCTGTAGGACTCAAGTTAGCACTGTGAGACTTCTGATTTAGAATCCCAGATTGAGCTCCGTAGGTAATTTGGGTTTCATATATTAATTATATTTCAGTCATTCAGTAATGACTCATCTCCTCAGGGAAGCCTATTCCACCTCAAACTAACCACTCAACCATCACGTTCGCAAACAATTAATCCCCACACAGCTACCTCCTCATGTATCACTTGCCCCTCCTTACGATTGTAAGCCCTCACGGGCAGGGCCCTCCTTACTATCTTGTCTTGAATTGTATTGTGATTGTAATGTCTTCCTTATATTGTAAAGTGCTGCGCAAACTTTTGGCGCTATATAAATCCTGTATAATAATAATTCTACTGGGATTATTTCATTTTGGGCTTTCATATCAAAGGAAAACAGATGTGATTTAGTTAGATGTCTCCAAATGGACATAGCCTGAGGTCATGTTGTAGTCCAAAGACAAATGTATTTAAATACTTTCAGGTAACAAATATATTTTTGGGCTAGAAGTGAAGTCAGTGAACTTGCCTGAATGTTATCAAGAGGTGGGACTATTTTTAAGTAGAACTCCTATTTTACGTTGCATTACAATTAAATCATGCATTATAAAAAACATAAATTCAATATCAAGTATAATTTTTGTACTTAATATTTACAAATACTGCACTATAAACAATATAAAATTCCAATCAGCACCTTAAAGATAAAAGTTGATACAAACATGAATTTATAAAAGCATTCGACTGCTTGCTGTGCTTACTTTTTGCATGCTCAAATAGTTGTAGCTAAATTAGATCTTCATTGCAACATTTATCTTTGTAATATGCAATTCATGTAGGCTGTAAGCAGCTGGCCTGAAATGGGAGAAGAGGAATTTGCACAGGAAACACAGATAAAGGGAAAATGATTTAAAATTTAAGGTAGAGAAATTGTCCACAATCTATACATATGGTTTAAAATATATATACATATGGTTTAAAATTTCTGGAAAACTACACACTGACACTTGTGACCCCATTGAGCACCTTTAGACAATAACACAGATGGCATAAGCAGGTTACTGTGATGGCGGCTTATGTGCACTTACAGCTGTAATAAAAAGGGAGCTGAATATGCAACGTAGGTTATAAGTACCAGCGGATGAAAATTATGTGGTGATCAGAGTAGAACGTTTGTTAAAAGAAATATAACTTCCTAACCCTATCCTAACGCTATAATGCAGAAAAAATAAAGTGTGCAGAATGAGCGGCTGTAGTAACATTTTTGTGGTCGGGTCATAATAAATTCTGCTGTTGCAAAATTTTCAGGTTTCACTTGCATGGAATTCAAGTTTTGTCTTCCACTTTGAAAAATCCATCAATTGTTCTTTTCAGACATAATTGTACAACAAGTCTCTTTTGTCTAAATTCATATAGCATACAGATGCAGGAAACAATGGAGTAGCCACACAGGTGGTGTGGGTAGTATTATTTATGTTACCATGGGTCACAGGGATTTAATTAGAAGGGTGATAAATGTTTAAAACCACAAATAATTAAAGATGAAGCTCTGGTTTCTGGGGTGTCACTAAATATTACGAACCGCTGCTAAGTGGATGGACCAGGATGTGCAACTTTATAGATTCTACCACAGAAAGAAGTATTAAACTCTCATTTTTTTCAAAAATGAATCCAGATCAAACACATATACATTGCCCAGCAAAGTATTTCCTTAAATACAAAAAACATTTACAGTTATCATGTTTCGTAATAGCTGGCTCCAACTTTTAGATCTGCCTCCCTGAACTTCCTGTCCAGTACAAATTCACAACGGATAGAAGTCTCCAGCAACTGTCCAACTACTAGCTTGGAAAAGGGAGGAGGGAGGGAGGTGAAAGGAGGAATGGGATGCAGGGGAGTGGTTTACCTTGCTGTGCCTGTGTGATTGTGTACACACACACAGTTTACCAGCACATGCAAGGGTGGTTCCCTAGAACCCTGCAAGGGAAAGGAGCCATCCTGAAACAGGAAATCAAGGCCAGTGCTCAGGGGACCAGCTGATTCTGAAGGTAGCTAAAACTTAAAACATCAAAAAGAAGCATCCATTGTAAGTGTTTGAATCAGCATTTGAAATAGCTTAAAGGAGAACTATGAGATGAGTGATTTCCACTCACCTCATAGTTCTAGCCGACCTGTGACAATGAGACTGTCACAGGTCGGCTCAGTAGATCGGGAGGTGAGCGAACACATACCGGGTTCGCTCACCTCTCGATCCTGTCACGGCTCTCTGCGTCCATGTCGGGATCCGCTCCGGCTGCGGCGTCTCAGTATACCACGAGCTGTGTAGGGTAACGGGAGGACGCTAGTTTGTGTCCTCCCGTTACCCTAAGGAGAACTGTGGGGAAAAACACTGACCCCATAGTTCTCCTTTAAACACATTTTGACTTTAATACCGCTTACTTGTCCTTGCACTGATTAAGAGGAGCGATTAGGCAGCGATGTTTTCTGTTAGTTATTAAATGTAATATTGAGTGTCAAAAGCAGGAACGTGAATCACTTACTCTCATTCATAATACATACATATTATTTGAGAGTCAATTACTGTCATTGACCAAGGTGGGTGTGTGCTTTAATTTTTTGTAACAGGTTTAGTTGTGTGTTGGTGTGTGTTGAGCTACTAAAGAAAATTTTACCAGTTCAATGTGTGGGGACAATGGAGGCAACATTGTGAATTAATAAAAAAAATATTATAAGACCAAATAATACTGCACTCAGCTGGTCTTTTAACCACCATTATTCTTTTCTTGAAACATTCTGTTGTAAACTAATAATGGATCCAAAAGAGAACTTCAGTAGTTGGCTTGCCTTTCTTGCCTCATTCCTTTCCTCTTTGCTCCCTCATCCTATCCCAGCAGTGTACCGTTACTGAAAATATGTTTCTTCCCATTCCAAATGAGCTCACCGTAAGCTGCAAAGAAGAACCAGACAGCAGTGCTCCCTCACATCATAGCTCTCTAGCACTCCCTAGATAGCAAAAATGATAACCCAGCCGCTACCTAGGTCAGCAATTAAAGTTGAGGTTTAATCTGTTTATATTTTGCCTTCCCTGATTCTTCTCTCACCCTCATCAACATACTAATGATATTTTTAAATAAATCCTATCTGTTTTGATTACATACCATATTTTAGACTCAGTGATGCCATTGATAGGTCTCTCTGATTCGCTATGCAATGCAAGCAGAATATGTCTAGTTGGGAGCAACAGGCAGGTTGATGTACATAGCTTCTTGAAAACAACACATCACCCTGCCTCAGTACTCCTCAGTCTTAATGCAAGCATTTGGCAAGCCCTCATGAGGAGTTATTCAAATATCAGTATACCCTGATGAAAGCATGTCAGCCTGGAGGAGTGGGTATTCTTAGGTTCACAGTAACCAGTGAAATCAGGGTAAGCAATTTCAGTACAGGAGAGGAGCCTGTTCAATTGTGCAATACTGAAGGTAAGGCTGGAGTTGAGTTGTAAAGGTTACAAGAGCCTCTAACCACAGGTACTGTTAGATGCTAAGAAGAGCATTCAAATGGATCACTTTAATGATGAGTGCCAGGGTGGAGAATGACAGATGTATTCAATGTTGGAAATACAGCAGCACATACTGTACTGATATAATAATGTTCTGAGATGTGGTATGTCTTTTGAACTGTAGATGGCGATGTAGTGCAATGTTACTCTCTATGTGCATGCTTATCTATGATACACGGGAAGTGCCGAGTGAATAACCGACGTGAAGTGAGTCGAACGCTGTTCGGCTATTCACTTCAGGCTTGTACGGCTGATTTCAGCCATACACCGACTGAAATCAGCTGTACATCGGCTCGCTTCGGCAGGGTTCGGGTCGGCTGAACATGCTCAGCGGTGATATCACGGCGGCTCTGCCGAGTTCTCATTGTACTGGTTACTGGGTAACCAGGGGACGCTGAACTGTCATGAGAGCCTCGGGCTATAGTGAATAGCCTGTATAGTCATGTGAGCCTCGGGTGAATAGTGAATAGCCCGTACAGCAGCCCTTCGGATCTATCGAACCGAAGGCCTCCCATAACCGAAGCTAGCCGAAGGATCAGCCGAAGCTACACTGGATCCTTCGGCAGCTTTGTGAATAAGCCGCTATATGTCTTCTTCACAATGCCATATTCATACATGTAACATTTTTCTAAGCAAGTCAAATTTAATTCAGCATTCCTCAAGATCTCAGTGCATCATCTAAGCACAGAAGCAACATTCACATCAAGTACCGCAGCCCTGCATCATATTAATTATGTGAAGAAACCAATCTGTCCCCACAGTATAGAATCAGAATATGCTATAACTTTGCATTCAACTGGTATACTTGTAGGTTTTTACAAGCACCCTAAATTTCAGTCACTTTGGTAGTAAGCAAAGTGCACCAGTATGTTTATAAATCAGCCCCAATGATTCTAACACTGCTTTTGTTAAGCTCATAGTAGAACAGATGTTCTGTTTTGAACTGCAGGATCTTATCATGTTCTCCTTGATGTTATTGCAAAGGAAAACTACTGCCGTAGTACACCATTTGATTACTATGGGGTCTAGAAGCGCAGAAGAACCACAACTGTTTATAATAATATGTCAATGCAGCTATTGCATCTTGCAAAATGTTTTCAATAAGCTAAATGTATACTAGCATATTTATGTCCACTGAATGATAAAAAGGAGTGGATAAACAAAACCTACTAAAAGGTACCCTGTACCTCACCTCTGACACACCATTGTAAAGTGCCTGGGTTCAGCGATTCCCATGCATATAACACTGTCCACTTTAACCGTACAATGTCTCTGGAATTATCACAGCCACTTATCTTATCTGACTCAGCAGTTATCCTCAAAAATATCACTGACCTATAGTCCACCTAAGCACCATCTAATATCTGGGAATGTGCCTATGTCCCTATTCTTAGTATAACACCACATGGCATGGGGAAATGTTTATGCTCCCCATTCTTAGTTCAACACTGAAGTCACTGGAACTTTAGAGTTCCTCCCTTCCAGTTCTAATTCCTGCAAATACCACTGATCCGTTATCCCTTACCAGCAGTGGTAAGAAATCATACTATGCTATACCACATACTGCGCACTGCAGGAACTATTGCTCTTAAAAATAGCATAGTCACACTGAACAGGGGACAGTGACAGTTCCACAACAAGATCTATAAAGCAGTTGCCTGCAAGAGAATTCTCTGGCAGGTCATCGCCTGCATTTGCTCTGCTCCAATGCTGCAATTAGACTCTATAGCATTCAACACTTCCTGGAGTGTTGAGTGCCTGTGTACCCCTCCACATGCTGTGTTTTCTTTTTGCACTGACCCCTGATGTCACTAGAGAGCAGTGATGTGGGGCTTGGAAGAAGGATCCACAAGGTGCAGCAGGGGAGACAGGAAACCAGCACTCCTGAAAGTGTGGATTGTTGAATGGTCTAAAAGAGGCTTCAGGTCTAGAATAGAGCTAAGGTAGAAGACATGGCCCTCAGGAAAGATGAGTATAACACCCCTTCTTTTGCAGGGAAGTTTTTGTTAGCTTTTGTTGAGTTCAGCAACCCTATTGGGCTACTAGAATAACAGTATTGTGCTCCAGTGCTAATTATTGCTTTAGAATAAGAGAATGCCTTGAAGAGGGAGATTGGAGAACAAAAGGGCCCCAGAATGATATAATTGTGTGGCTTTAAGTGACATTAAAGTGAAAAAAAATGTCTGTGTTAATTAAAGCACTTACCTTAAATGATATTTCTTAATCCGATCTTCTTCTTTCCTGTCGTTTTCATCTGTCCCTCCAGCGCTGCTGCGGGTCTCCGATCCAGCTCTGAGTCCTCTGTCCTTGCTGGCCACGGTGTCTGCATGTGGATGCACGCATTCCATATGCTTACCTTGTGTCTCTCCTTGTCTCCCGGCCCAAAATGTGCATGCGCCCCCGCCCCAAGATACTTTGCGGCCGCCCGAGAATTTTCCCACTTTAGGACGGGAGCGTGTGGGGAAGACACAGGTAAGTATTAACCTCTTTTAAAGCGTTTTGTTTTTTTTTACACTTTTTGCATATATCTGCTGCTTGCTAGCAGTAGATATATGCAAAAAAAAAACGGAGGGTTTAATAACCCTTTAAGTATATACATTGTGGCAGTGCATGACAATGCCACTGTGTAGGATGGCGACTTTGGCACCCAGGACTCTCAGCCAAAGGGGCTGAGAGGGTCCAGAATGTGAACCATGTTATAAGGAAGAGCCTGGCTTTTCAGGTTCTTCAAGGTTTTCCTAATTGTAGCTGGGATCTGGAGCTCTGGAGATCTCTTAGAGCTCTAGGTGGGATGAGATCTCCAGTGCTGGAGCTAGGTGTTGCAAATGTCAAGTATAGCTGGATCAGGGGGCTGAAAGCAGCCTTATTAGGAGTCTGGATCAGAGTTCAGAGAGTTGTGTTGGAGTTCAGTGTGTGTTCAGGAAGCACACAGACACAGGCAGACTCAGGTGCGTGCTGGACGCACAAGGAGCAGCCGGGGGAGGCTGGGAGAGGTCAGGAAGGTTGGTGACACAAGGGACCTGTTAGACATCACTGAGAGAGTCCGTGATCCACTGCTGGGAGAGCAGTGTGAGTATCACACAGAGGTTTAGAGGTGAGGAAAGCTACTAAGGACTGTATACGCTGAAGAAGGCTGATTATCATGAGAAGTGCATAAATGTTGGCCTTTATGTGAACAAGAGACTGTCTTTTATGTTGCTGTTGAAAGCTGTTGTGTGTAAAAAGGGGAAGGCTACCCTGTGGATGAACATAGACTTTTTTTGTGTTTGCCCTTAATAAACTGCATTTTACTTGAATTTCCTGGACTACAGTCCAGTGTCCTTGTTACAACATCTATATACATATACAAATGTGTCTGTTTGCAAAAATTGGTGAATGTAGTTGAAAAAGGCATTATAACAATAACAAATGTATCCTTTTCATCCAGGAACTATGGAAAAAGATCAACAGCCTGATATGTGCTATTAGTTCACCATGACTAATGTAGACAGATATTTATGAAGACTAGCAGTGAGCTAATCAGGTTTGTATAATACAGGTTGTGGAATGCCAGACTGTTCAGTCCAAGCAATTGAATGGGATAGAATTAGATACAGTGGCAAATTAATACACACAATAACACATCTTTGATAAAATACCTACATTAAAATTGCAAATGTGTGCAAAATAAATACTGTTTGCAAAGTACTAATATGTCTAAGGTAGATCTGGCATAATTCAATTAAATTCTAATACCATTCAGAAGGCTATGTAAAGGGAAGGACCCCCTACTTATTGAAGTTCCATTTAGCTATGACTGCAATCAGATGTTGTCTCATACAACAATACAGAACATACATTTTCTTTTGATAAAGAAGAACGATTAAACCAAGGCATGGAGAATGACTACGGCTCTTTTATCAGATTATATAAAAAGAATGCAAAAAAAGTGCAAGAGGATTTTAATATTTATTATGTGAGAAAGAAAAATAAAGCACAAATCTGTTGAAATCTTTTCTCCCACATGGAGAACAGATGTTCAAGTTTGGAAATGGTAGAAAAGTGAGAAGAGTGCCTTGCCTACAGCTTGTATTCATTATGTGTTAATGTTCCTTGCTGGTTTTTATCTTCCCCCTGTGATTGAGATTGGTACCTTGTACAGAGCAGAGATATATGTTTAGGAAATGAATATGAAATAAATCAGCAGTTGTGTTTAGGTGACCTCTGCAGGACATATGTGTGCTCCTTTAAATATTGTAAATGTTTTGACTATCTGTTATATTACTAAAAAAAATGACCTATCTGCAGTGTACACAATGTTTACATTAGTCGCATGTTGCCCCATTAAAAAGATATAGTTAAAACTGAATTTTGTAGCCCAATAAATAGGAAGGAATACAGCTTTCAAAAGCTGTATGAATTATACAGCAAGACGGAAATTGTTAGCCCTATGCTACAAAGGCAATTTTGCACATGTTTTACTACTATGCACCCAAATTTTAGCACCATTCTCCCTAAATGACTGCTCCAGCTGTGACACAATTATTTACAGAAAACCTGACATGGAAGAATTGTGTATGCTATCAATGACTAGGAAGAAGAATGCAACCAATTTCAAATCAAAACTCCTGATCTGTTTATATGTTTTAGGTAAGTGAGCCAGAAAGTTAAAAAAAAAACATTAGATCAGCATGGCAGCCAGGCAAGTAGCTTTTTCACTGGCAAGTTAAGTGATAGTTGCCTATATTTCCATTTAAGGGGAAATTATTTTGTGTCTACTTTATTGCATGTTTTTTAAGTTTATACATTTTTAAGCTGATTTTATATCTGTATATTTTACTGTATGCATGCAATCTCTGTTTTGCGCATAAACCTTTAGTACATGACAAAGAGAACTGTGGGTTATGTAGACAGAGCAGTAGTAGCAGTTTGCCTTGCAGTTTCCTTTGTCTTACTGAAACTTCTGACTGAGTCATATAATAAGGGATGAGCCACTGGGATAAGTCATTAAGTGTGTAAATTAAAGCTTCAGCTACTGATCTAAGTAAACAAAAGGCTGTTTACAACAGTTTGCTAGGCAATCTCTGGAGGACAGTTTAATGGGCTACAAACTATAAATATGTCATATTTAATATGTATCTGCCTAAAATGTATATATAGAGAAGGGAGGGAACTAGGAAGGAAAGAATTAAGAATGGAAGGAAGGAGGGAAGGTGACCACTTTATATTCTCTTTAAAATTCATCACAGAAAATGTATTCTCCTTAAGATTATGAGTAAGCATTACTTTTAGATTATTATATTTTATGTTCAACCCACCTTTGTTGCAAACATAAAGGAAAGTGACTTGCTGCATGCATATCTTCTAAACAAAAGATACGATTCTAGGTAATATACTTTTAAATATACTAAACATTATACATGTGCACCAGCAAAAAATTTGTTTAGTTTAGTTTAGTTTTGAAAAAAAAAATCGTTTAGTTTAGTTTCGTTTTTCGGGTCCGAAATTAAATTAGTTTCGGACGAAATTCGTTAACGGTAGTTCTGCCGAAATTCGTTTATGAAAAAGAAAAAAACTTTACTCTCCCATGGCTGGACTTGAACCAGTGAACTTCACAATGGCAATCAATTGCAAGCCTGTACCTCTAACCACTACACTATACCCTCTGTACTTTAAGCATAGAAGCATTTGATATATATGACTGCAATATGTAGCAGTTGACAGCTGAGGATGTCAAATGGGTGGAGTGAGCCGTGACGTCATGGCTCGCTCCGCCCGTCTGTTGACTTTCAAACTGAATGTCATTTTTGTTAGTTTTCGTCAGATTCGGGTGGTCGTCTGCGGCGGGACTTTTTTTATTTCAGGGGGTCGGCGGGGGTCCTGCATCCTGATCCTGACTCTGGATTACATCGATGGAGCCATTTTTTAAAATGTTTTTTATTAAAGGAATAGTCAAAAATTGACTGTTTGTTTTTTTTTCAATTAAAGGATTTTGTCAAAAGTCTGGACATTTTACTGACTATTTAATTTAACCCTTTAGTGAATGGGTAGGGGCACATGTACCCCTTACTCATTCACATGGGGGGCCATCTGCGATGCAAATAAGCCCCCTTGCCCACAGACCCCCACAACCACCGGGTCAGGGTTGTGGGGAAGAGGCCCTTGTCCCCATCATCATTTTCTAATTATTAGTTTAATAACGAATTTTGGGAAATCGGGAATTTCGGATTCGTTTGCATTCGGCTTAGCTTTAATTCGGATGCATCCGAATCTCCGAATTTCCGAAAATTCGTCCAAAACGAATTTCGGAACAAACCGAATCACACATGTCTACTAAACATTGTAAAGATACATGTGGTTGTCATCTAAGAGATCTTCCATATTGAGTTGTGCTCAGTGTAGACTGTTTAGCAAACCTACGCACTAGCTATAGGGTTTATTGAATCTTAGGAGCAGTAATTGCTGGTGTGGCTGTGTGATCAGTTGCTTTGAAATTGGCTAGCATTTGAACAGCATGCATGCACCTGAATAGCAGCTGTTGTGGCTGCTACTTTCACCATTCAATTCAGGCCTATTACCGCTGGATAAAAAAATTAGTTGTCACATCCAAAACTACCTAAAAAAGTATTTTTTAATTAATCAGATTGGGGTGTTGCTGCTGTATTTCAGCCAAGCTAAATATAAAAGTTATACAAAACCACATACAAGCTAAAGGTACAAGCTAAAGGAAATCCCGCAATCGTACGAGAATCGTGCAGTGTATAGAAGGCGTGCGACCGTTTCTAATGTACGGTCGCACTACTTTTGTATATCGAGCATGTTGGGAAACAAGCTGAGAATCGTACGATTTTCGGCTGGTTTTTAACATGATCGAGAGATCACTGCCGAACAGGTCGGTGTGTGCGCACGCGCACACTGCCCGTTCAGCATTGCAGTTATCGAAAGCACGCCCCTCAGGGGGGCGGGCTTGAGATGATCGCAAGTACAATCTGCCTGTCCAAGATGGGCAGATCGTACGTTTTTTTAAGTACTTTAAAACCCTCGCAAGACAAAAGTCTTGCGAGGGTTGTAGAGTGTATGGGCACCTTTAGAGGCATCTCCCAAGCATGTGATTTAAATATTTTTTTCTTCCTATATTACCCTTAAAGTCACACTACAAAAACTTGATATTTTTTAAAATTTTGTTTTGCATTTTAATGTCCCCAATGGCAGTGCCCAGCACCCAATCCCCTTTGTTAGACCATAGCTTGCTTATTAGCCTAATATAGCATCAAGATTAGAACCCATTAGGTTTGGTATATTGCAAGTAGGATTTGATGAACCCCCTATAAATCAAACCCGGGCAGATCTGCTTATCCCTAATAACTACTTTTGGTGAAAGTTGACTAACCATAGCTGGTGGATTAGCGAACCAAACATACCTTTCTAATTCTATGTTATCCAATCATATGCAGTAAATTAAAAGCATGTTTTTATTTTATGAACTGCCTCTCTTTTCATTTCTTTTCAGATAATTAATTGTTTTGGGTATTGTACTGTTGGCTTTGACTTCTATTATACTATTGGCTGCAATAACCCAGATGTTCCTGATAGTTAATAAATAAAAGTATAAAGTTGTAATTTTTTAACCTAACATTATTAATCACTTCCTATCACATATTTATTTTATTTGGCTTTACCTAAAGTGTACACATGTACAGAATCAAATGTACAGTGTCCACGAACTTGGCACAATATGTTTATCACTATGTAAACATACTGTATATGAAGCAAAAATAATCAACGTTTAGAGTGCTTAAACCTTAGTTATGAAAGCTGGAAAATATTCACGTATTTGCTTTTGTTCTCAGCTGATACAGTACAAGGGCATGCTTCCAGCGTTAAATGCATACTATGGCAAAGATACCCAACATGAACTATACTGTATAAATGCACAGGGGGCTTATTCACATCAGGGTACCCCTTTAATAAAGGGGCACTCAGATGCACCCCCCTTGTGAATGAGTAAGGGGTACTTGTACCCTTACCCATTCACTAAAGGGTTAAATAAAATTGTAAAATTTTAGGAATGCTGTTTAAGAATACACGATCCTAAACTGTACAAAATGTGTGTTGGGAAAAAAGGGTAATCTGTATGTAATATATTTTATAATGTGCAGTTTTATACTCATCACCTTAAATCTTAGCACACTATCTAAGTAAAACTAATAAAACAAAATGTGTATAAGAGCAATATCAGATCAACTGCTTTACTATCCAATCAACACTGAAAGGAAATCCCAGTCTGAAATTAAAAAGCCAACAAACATAATGACTAAAGGAATTAAAAATAAAGCATAAAAGACTTTTGGCTGTACCTCACCTTGTTTTTAACATCTGCATTGATGTAATGTAATTGGCCCAATATAAAAGTTTACAAAAAGGAACAGCCAAAACCTGAATTAGATTATCCAAAAAAATATAATTGATTGATTTCAGCACTGAATCAGAGCAAACATACATTTAAAGATTTACATTTGATAATATGGTTGTTGTTGCTGTTGTGCATAGCAAAACACAAAAAAGAATGCTCATGTTGTTAGAATGCTAGTGTTGATTAGGACTGGGGTTTGGTTTTGCCACTGCCATGTGTAGGAGGTGAACCCAACAAGTTAGAGATTCATGGTCCAGCAGAATAGAGAGGTTTGTTGTACCAAATTATTTGTAACCATAATGTACTGCCTGGCCCTTAGAAGAGCCAATAATGGCGATTTGTTATGTGCCAGGGATCAGAATGTTCCATTACACTCAAGACTGGAATCCCAGTTAACGTATTTCAGTGGGTGCTTCAATGGGTGTTAAAATAACCTGGGGTTGATGCCGCATAAATCAATATATACTGTATCACTCTGTCTTTATTCAACGTCAGACAAACATGGTATCACATGCTAACATTTTGGAACCATTCATCAGAGTTCCTTCTTCAGGGAATAAACCAATCAGAATGGATTGCCACCCTCCTTGTGACATCACTAAGATGTCATATTCCCACCTAATTAAATAGAATGAACATAAACTAGTAAAATGCTGATAACAGACAATAACCACAAGTAGATTGATAAAAGGAAAACACATTCAACTAGTTTGTGGCTTATTCTGGTGCCCCAAGCTCTCAAAAATATGTTGGATATTGTCTCCCTGACAATATCCTTTAATGTTTATTGCAAAATGAAACCCGCATCATTTCTCTCTCTTATATTGCAGGCTAACTGAGCTGATGTCCTGCCAGTAAACAATATTTGTGGCTAATTTCTCTCAGATAATAAATTCTAATGTTTTCTTCAAGATAAAACCTGTCTGACGTTTACCTCTTGAATGGTCCTCATGTGGTCTAACCAAACTGCTTACATATTGTACAATCAAGGAACAACATTTGTGGCTATTATCTCTCAGATACTTTCAATTTATTGAAGGTAAACATCTGCCTGTTCTTGTTTTAGTTGTTGAATTGTGAATGGAAAAACAGTAAGTGACAAGATTTCCAACTTACCATAATAAAAGTAAAAAAACTGAAAAAACGCTTTCAAATCTGCTAATGGATTGGGGGGCGGGGAGGGGTGTTTTTTTGGAATCAATGCACCAAACAACATATCATCCACATAGACCGATAGTTTGTGCGCCACTTGGGGTTCCAGTTGTATAGTAAATAAACAAATAGAAACTAAATACATTTAAATGAAGCACACCGTGCATTAACAACATATAGCTATTGTTATTGTTTTCTCCATAAATACATTGTGTACACAAATGTATTTTCTTACAGAATTGTATGTGATTACCTTAATTTATGCTAAATTATAGGATAACTAAAAATTGTCTAAATACAAGAGGCATGTGTATGTTTACTTGAATCTTGGGGAATAAATCTTCCGCCACATAGAGCTGGCCAAATGCCATGCAAGGCATTATTCTATGCTCCTCAGCTCCATCTAGTGATGGTAATGTTGTATGAACTGCATTCGCCCAGTTTTATGGTGGGTGGGAGATTTATACAGCAGTCCCTTGGTGTGCTTTGTGTATTTCTTTCCAGATTTGTTGAGTAGCCCAGCATAAAACTTTGCCTCTGTGGAGAAGCTTCCTGTAATCATGACCAGTCACTGCTGCTGTCTCTAATTGTGCAGGGCTACTGGTCTTATAACCTGCCACTCCTTTAGTTTTGTTGCAGGCAGCCTGTAGTGTGTGGGCCTGCTAGGTTTCAGCTCTGATCTCTGCACAGTCAATGTACATCTCAGTAATTATATCACCGCTACTTTTATAAGGTAAAAACTGGGTGTGTAAAGACATTTAGTGTGCAGAAATTGATTTATATCCTTTGTGGCTATTGAGGAATATATATATAAAAGCTTCACAACTTGAGTAGCCCATAGATATTTAAGAAGAAAAAATAACCCTTGCAGTGGGGCTACCCCCACTGCAAGGGTTAACTGCGTGTTTTTCTCTAGATGGCTCAAATAAAGAGGAAATATTATTCACCTGATCCTCAACTACCTTTGGTTACTAGCCTGGTACCAGGTGAGTATATCTTCTTTCTTTGAGCCCCTAGAGAAAAAAGAGCTGTTAATCCTTGCAGTGCGTGGGTAGCCCCACTGCAAGGGTTAATTTTTCTACAACCTGGAGTTCTTCTTTAAACATGCCATCTTGTGATTGTAATAAATGCGGCAACCTTCTAATGCGCGCTTGTGGACTTTTACCTTAAATGGCATATACGGAAGTGCTCAGTGTCAACTAGATACCTAAGCAAAACAGGTTTCTAGTGTTTCCGAGCCCTGGTGTTTATAAACATGCTACAATCCATAGATCATATTCCAGTCTACTCTATACAGGTAACTTCAAAGTATTTGTTAAAAATCAGAGCTTGAATTCAAATTCAACAAAGCGTTAAACTGCATAAAGACAAATGCAAAGTCATTACATGGTATAATACACAAGCCTTATTCTTTTGCACCAACAGTATCTAAAATAAATATTAATATAGTGAGGGGAGATAGGACAAAAGCTGTAGTTTGACTCAGCTTTCCAATATGCACACACTCTACACAGGGTTCTGAACTTCCTTCCTTCATTGATAAAATGTTAACAGCATGAGAGCATACTTCCGTAATGAATCAGTGGTTGCAAACATAGTGGATCCCTGTTGTCAGATTAGTGCTATGATCAATAAGAGAGAGAGAGACGTGCATCCCTGCACAGCAATGGAGCATGTCTCACATTTGAAACTCTTGTTAGAAGCATGCCTACTGTGCATGTTATAATTCATTTTATTTAATTATCAAAAGAGGGGAAAATCCAGTTATGGGTGACCCAAGAACATATCCATAATAAAGGGTGGCTATTAAGATGATTTGCCTAGGAACTGGTGCACTCAGAAGGAACCCACACAAATTGATAAAATTAAGATAGTAGGATGCAAACACATTGGTAGGACTCAAACCCAGGATCCTAGCACTGCAACAGAACAAAAAACCATAAGCGCACAACTGATACTTGGTCACTGGAAAAATCACGGGCTATGAATTATGGTGTGCAGGCTCTCACTAGCAGGGAGAGGACCCTGCAAATTCGAATGGTAAACAGAAACAAACAAAAAAGAGCGCTACTACCTGATATTGAATGGCATCTATTCATGAGAGAAAGAACAAATATGTGTGACTTACAGTAGAATCTTCTAGAAAATAGTTAACACCAAAATCAACAATAGTAATACAATTAATATTAAAATATAATTAAAATTTAATTAAAAACAAATGCCTATTTGCGCATGGGCGAACGCATCTGTGTGTGTGTATCCGGTATATGAATGCACTCTTATAAAAAGCACTGGGAATGCAACAGACAGATAGAGTAATTAAGTGCCGTGGTATAAGACATATGAAAAAGGGTGACGCTACACAATTTATAATATGGTGTGAATCTCTATTTCCTCGTTAAGGCCGACTGGTGAAAGGGAGTTTAGTTTGTAAATCCAGAATTGCTGCACACTTGTAAGAGATCGGCATCTCTTACAAGTGTGCTAGCTAATTGAGCATTTTGCTGATTCCATTATGTTTAATAATTTGTAGTAGTTTGTGGCTAATAAAGCTAATAAAGCTATAAATAATCAATACATGACTATAATACAGACATCAATGTTTGCCAACATGTAAGAATAAAAAACTAAAGTAAAAGAATAGAGTTGTATGTTTAAATCAGTCCCTGCTAGATATAATACGTCCAGCATGAGTCATAATACAACAATAAGCTGGTTAACAGTTACTATCCTTCCGCTATGTTTAGAATCCAGATGGCGGAAAACTGGAAGCTATTAGCAACCCAACTTTAGTGAAACATCAAAGGTTTAGTCCTAGCAGTGACAGAATTAGCAGCAGTAAACATACTGACACACTTTTTTGCAGTCATCATATGTGTTTCTTCAGACTATTTGGAACATACTTTTTTGATAGAGCACTGCTGGATCATTTAGGAAAAAGAGCATCATGGTAAAAAAAAATAAAAATCAGAACCACATGTATAGGAACATACGAAAGAAAGTGCATGAGCAGGATGACAGTAATTCAAAGAATGGCAGGGTTTAATAAAAAGGTCTGATCTAGTTCCAAGACTGTTTCCTAAGAGCACACACTAAATCTAGATAGATCACAGATGCAATGTTTCCAATCAGAAAGCAAAGGGATCCTTGAATTTAGAAGAATGTGCAACAGTTAAATATTAAGCCTTTAATAAATATGTCAATTTTATATGTACTAGATTCCCTTCTGCTCCCTATGACTGAGAGGCAGATACCAAGATTGATTAATAATATATCATACCATAAAACCAGTAGAAAACGAAATAATTTGGAATAAAATTGTATTGAATCATAATTGGTGCAGAATTGATATCTCTTGAGTAGCCCATAGCCATAGGTCTCAGCTCATCCTGAACCACATTATGACAGATTCATTACTGGAGAAAGCAAAATGAAATTTCTTGTCAGTAATGTCCAATCAGGTTTTTTTTTAATATTTATACAAAAAACAGACAATTACTAAGAAAAAAAGGGGAAAAAACCCCCTTCTAATCATACCATTGTTATGCCATCAGAAAAATAATTAAATCAACTTATCTAATGTACTCAAATTATACAATAATTCTGGCAATTTAAACAAACATGTGATTCACAAGTGAGTTACCATTTATCCCTTCTTCAGCTAGTAACCATTTTTTTACAAAGTTCCGTCAATTTCCCTGCTTTTCCTCTATGCCAAAATAAAAAAAATTCCCTTTACAACATTGCATTAAGACTGCATTAACTATTTTAATCCAGTGCTTATACGTAGGTGGAATAGGTGAGATTCATTTCAGTTTTCTAGCCATAAACAACAACCCAGTGAACAATTTCTGAGATCTCGTACCTAAATCTTCAGTCAGAATTCACAGAACACAAATACATAGGTCCTTCTCCAGGTTAATTGAATATATTTTATTTATTACTTTAAATATATTCTATATATCAAATATCTAAATAGCTTAGAGCAGTGCTATAATAAGTGTATTAATGTGCCTTCTAAATGCCCACACCAATCAGGGTTTTACTTTTCAGTTTATGGAGGAACTAAAAAACAATTTCTATTAGTTGCTATTTTTCTGCCCAATTTCTTTTCTCCGCTTGTTATATATCAACCCCACCACACTAATCCGGCACACCAGGCTATTTCCTAGACTTCTACTTTCAGATCTAGGTATTAAGTTATTACTAAAACCAGTAATATCGAATATCGTTCGAATGCAGAGGCAATTATGATAAAGATTAGATACATTTATATAGTCTTACAGGCCTTTTGAGGGCAACCATAATGTTGATGCGGCCCTCGATTAAATTGAGTTTGGCACCCTTGCACTAAAGGGTTCAAGTAAATCTTTCAAAAAGAGGCCAGACTTTTGGAAAATCCTTTATATAGAAAAATAAAACAAGACAAAAGATTTTTGACAGCTCCTTTAATTTTTTGTAAAAAAATTGATCTACCAACGTAATCCAGCCTCTAACACGTCGTCCAGCGTTGTCCATAACATCGACAAAATAAAAAAATTAAAATAATAATTACATTAAAATGTTTTATTTTTTTTTCAAAGCCGCCCGTCGACTCCCACCGCAGAATGAAGAATCTGACAGATGCCGGCAAAATATAAACAATTTTCGCAGAGCTAGCGGTGACATCACTGCTAGCTCCGCCCAACTGTTTACATTTTGCCGGTACCTGTCAGAGTCTTCCAGCAACTGGGCGGAGCCGGCCGTGATGTCACGGCCGGCTCTGCCCAGTTGTTGTTTAATTACAGATCAGCTTCCCCATGTAATTTGAGGTCGCTGATATGTCATTACAACTGGGCAGAGCGAGCCGTGAGGCTCCGTCCAGCTGTCATTTGCGTGGAGAATGGTCGGCCTTTCTCCATGCTTCAGCTGTCACTACGGCTCAGCCCAGCCAAAGCATATGCGTTTGGCTTGGCTGCCTTCGGCTGCTGTACGGGCTATTCTGAATAGCCTGTACAGCAGCCCATCGGTTCTACTGTACCAAAGGGCTCCGGCGGCCAAAGTGAGCCAAAGGATCAGCCAAAGCTACGGATCCTTCGGCTTATTAGTGAATAACCCTCTAAATGTAGCAATAATAGTTTGTATAACCTTTTTACATGTATTATCATTTGCAAACATTATTTTATTCAACTATGTACACCAATGTTTTTAAGAACAAGGGCCATGAATTATTGCCAGAAAGTGTAAGATTGTTTACTCTTCCAAAAAAATGCAAGCACCATCATGACCATAATTTATGTGGTATATACACTGATGCCTTTTAATGGAATGCTTCCTTTAAGTGACGATAAACTCAGGAGTTAAATCTTAAAAATACATTCAAGTACCTTAACTATTAATATATACTATATATTAATACTGAACCCCTTTTGTGTATCACTCAGATTGGAGATCCTCAAATAATCTCTGAATTGGTACTGACACTGTCCTTCCTTCTGGAGGGTGGCTATTTGTGTTCCCTATGGTCCCTGTGTGTGTTACAAAGTAGCCACTGCTCCAAGCTCGCTCACGTGATAGACTACAATCTCAATACAGATTAGTAAACTAAACGTGAAATTGTAGTCCATCGTGGGAGTGAGCTTGGAGCGGTGGCCACTTTACAAGTCTGAGTTACTAAAGAGAAATAGGCTTTTCACTCAGCAAGGCAATGTTGCACCTTGCTAGGGAATTCTGTCTTAGGTTAGTGAATGTGGTGAAAATTCACTTTGCAAAGAGTACCCAATCATGAGCATGGAACATTTTTGAAAAACAGTTCATTTGCTTGCACATGATTGGATAATAATGGTCAGCAGAGCTTCACGTCATTAAGTAAGCCCAGACGGAAAATTATTTTTCACATTTCAAATTACCTTGCAAAGTGAACAGCCTATTTAAATTTATTAAATCAACTCCTCCATTTCCTACTAAGAAATGCACAACAGTAAAACTAAGGAGTTCTTTAAATGTACTACAGTTTATTTAACTGACATGAATGAAGCCAGTGCAGAGTACCTAGGAATCGGATGATCACCAGCACACACTTATAATCTCTTCAGACCTTACCTCACTTTATTGGTTAGTAGTCACATAATGTTATACATGCCAGGGATTAGGAATTGATGACATTATATGATGACTAACCAAAAAAGTGACGTAAGGTCTAAAGAGAGTATATATGTGTGCTGGTGATCATCTGATCCCTATGTTCATCTTCTACATGGTGCCATCTGTGTCATCACTTCAAGCACCAGCTTATTGACTGTCGCAATGCTGTATGCGGTGCAGGTGATTTAATAGGCACTTCCTTGTGCAGAGTACCTGCCAATCCTATTATGTTATAATATTTTTTACATAAACCAAGAGAAACCAAATTTGGTGTGATTGAGTCTCTAGAGAAGGCACCCATCATTAGTGGCAGCTGAAGCCCCCAGTGTGCCCCCACACCAAATCCAGCAAGCTGCCATTGTGATGTGCGGGCCTCCTGGTGTTTCACTATGCCTTTAAGGAGGTTGGGCTACCTCCTGGTGAACCTGCACCCAATTCATCCTTTGCTATAAATATGCTCCAAGATGGAGGCTCTCATAGGTCAGAGTTAGGACCAAACTATACAGAGGGGCATTGACGAGGCAGTGTGGCTTCCACATATTTTGCAAAGTTGTGCAACTAAAACTTCTGTTTTTAACCTTAGTAGTGAGAAAGTGTACTTTTTTTGCCAGATGGCTGGTGAGTGTGCTGGGAAATGTCTGTTTTTGTACAATCCACACCTGTGTCTCTGCAACTACATAACTGCATTCCTTTCAAAACATTATTTTGGTATAATCTCTGTAGAACTGCAATCTGTTTAGTACTATATGTACATAATGTTATGGCATGTAAATTACTTGTACATATGTCTGTCTCATGCTAGATCACAGATGATTACAGTAATCTCATGTGTGTGTTTGTATAGGGAGATTGTTGGTAGGTGGGGGACTCTACCTGTTGTTCATCAGAGTCTGTCCATCTCTGCTTCTACACTTATACACTGGCTAATTTCCCAAACATAAAACAAATTTAAAGCTAAGCCCAAGTGTGGCATGTCATTTTATACCACACACGCATCCACCCTACCCTGCACTGGTTGTGCAGCTTTCTAGAAGTAATCTACATATTTTTACTCTCCTTTTTACTCTGAGCAACATACCAAATGCTGAAGAGAAATTCCTTAGTCCTATGACTTAGTGTTGCCTGTATTAATCCTGTAGTCCAAAAGACATGCATATGACAATCACAGGGTGTTATAATCACACAGACAGAAAGTGTGCCAGTGTGCAATGATCTTCAATGAACATTGGATCAGTGGGAAGGAGTATAGAATTAAGGAGCAGCACAGTTTTCAACCAAGAACCAGAAGCAGAAATAGAAGGGGCAGAAACATAAGAGGCCACAGTTCTGCTTGAAACAATCAGTAAGGACAATTAACTAATGTTTCTATTTTTAAATCAACACTTAGAAGTTTACAAGCATAAAATGTATACAATTAATATTTATTTGTGGTTTTTCCAAGTTATTCTGAATTTCTTTTATATGGGTATGATAAATATAATATTAGAACTGATAAATAAGGTAAACCTGGAAAAATAAAGGTGCCTTTGAAGTCCTATCTAATGGCATACATTTGTAAATTTGAGGTTATTTTAAGAAATGTGTTTTTATTTACTATAAAGCAGTGCCTGAAATATTAAGAATAGAATGTGTTTAAGAGTTATATATCAATTCTGCAGTTTCAATTTATTTGGGTTCACATATTCTATTCACTTTATAATTTCCTCGTTTTGGATTTGTTTATTATTTCATATGCATTTGGTTTAATCTTTCTTTCATTCCCTCCGGCCTTCATTCCATTATGAATCCTTACCTTGATAAAAGCCAGAAAAAATAATATAGTTTTGTCCCTGGCTCAAACCAAAAGCCTGTTTTGATCCAGACCTTAAAAGAAATAATGTGATAAAATATGTTACTTGCCAGTTGCTACTATTATTACAAGTGCTATTAAGCAAATTAAATGTTAAAATCTTTAAAAATGTATGCATTTGTATCTTACCAATTTATGTAACCATTAAAACTACCATATGAGGAGCCATTTTTCTTAGAGATTTATGCACATATTAAAGTTAGGTTTTATGAGCAGCACAACAGTGCCTTAAAAAGGTAAATAAAAATACTTAGGGGCTTATTTACAGAGGGATGTCGATATTTACTCTCCATTATAAACCGCTGCACTATGCACACCACAGCTGATCCCTTTAAAAATGTAGCTAGTGAAGCCCTACTGAGTTCTCTCTGCTTTAGTGAGCAAAAAGAGCTCCACTACTGGAAGAGAGTCGACCATGTGACTGACAGGTCACACGACGGGGTTCCATATATTTTTATTGGTCTCTGCACTCTACTGGTTTTATAAATGTGAGTTTTATGGGGGGGTTTCAGAAAAGGTTCCAGTAACCCCTTCCCGCCCGATTACAGGATTATCCCGTCACGATCGTTCAGTTCGTTAACGACGGGTGACGGGATAGTCCCGCTATACGGTACAACGAGCTCTGGTCCGTGAAGGGTTTCAAAGTTTTTATTGGTTTCCATAAGATCTTTCAAATCTGGCTTTTAACAAATGTATCCAAATCAGCAAATTCAATATTTCTCAAATCAACAATAACTTTAACATTAACATTAGTTCCCCGCATCGCCCAGGCCTTACTTAGGCTAACGAAGCTATCGCTGCGAGAAAAGAATGGGGGAAGACCAGAAGCGTTATTAACCTTCTGCAACTGCAAGGTGCTAATTAATTTCTCATGGATCATGATCCAGTTCGCTTTAGACACCACCAGAGAGAATGGGACCTTTTCGGCTTTCCAGGACCGAGCTATTGATATCTTAGAACTGGTTTTATAAATGTGAGTTTTATGGGGGGGTTTCAGAAAAGGTTCCAGTAACCCCTTCCCGCCTGATTACAGGATTACAGGATCGTTCAGTTCGTTAACGACGGGTGACGGGATAGTCCCGCTATACGGTACTCATTAAATTACCAGCACTCATTAAATTACTGCTGTTGATGGATCCATCAGACCCTCAACAGCAGATTAGTTGGTCACAGTCCTAATGTCATGTAATGTTAAGGAGCGGGCTGGAGGGAGTTGTGAGAAGTTATGTTTACTCTAATTAACCCTGTCTGTACTTTGCTGACAGATTTCAGATCAGTTGTAAACTAGATGTGAACGCTGTCTGACTTAAAGGATTAAAGACTTAGAAGCATTGTATGTTAATGAGAAGAAGCTCAATCTGTCCCTCGGTTTGTCTCTCTACTTTCATTTTCAAACTGCTAAGAGTAGCACGGAATCTGCACAAAGGCCTTCACAAAAAGAAACAGCTACAAGGTAGTCAATGTTTTTTTTTTTATTAATCATTTTTAGGTATCATGTGTGAATAGGAACACACAACAATCATATAATGGAGTTTTCTCAGATTTGAAAAAATATATTTTAAAGATACTTTGACTACATACAGCAAACGCAGGACAGAAAAAGAAGACTGATGCAGAGAAAGATAGAAAGAACTAGGAGAAGGTGAACACACAGCATTTCCAAAGCAATAAATGTGAATCTCCAAGAACTCAGAAACAGCTGCTGACAGAAAGCTATGGGGTTAATATTGATGTCACCATTCTTACAAATAGTCAGAATTAACTTGACGACTAAATAACAACAAACATCCCTAAACACTATTAGAGACATGGTCTGATAATTCAAGTGTCCCTATGGTTGCTGTCTTTCCTGGAAAAAAAATTCTGATTTATTGTAGGTGTGGTCTGGATGTTGCACTGTAAACAAGCAGTAAAAACACAAGCTGGTCTTAACTACAACTGACTTTAGATTAAATACACCCACCCTACAACCTATCAATGGACAGAGTGCTTGGCATTGGAAGAGTGGCAAGTTTATACTGCACATATAAATTATGAAACTAATTGCATGTAAGCCAGTTCCAGTCTCCTATTGAAACTGAAAACAATCCAGTTTCACAAATATTTTTTTATACAATTAAAAAAAAACATGTGCATCATGGTATTTCCACATACTAGCTTTGCAGAAATAAAGCTCAGAAAACAAACTGCCATCCACACGAACAGCTGAAATATCAGTAGTGATTTAAGTTCACTACACACAATCTGAATGCACAATCTCCTTTAGATCTGCCAACAACTATGTGGCTCAAGGGCCTGCCTATATATACACATTAATGGATAAGTC
Source organism: Nanorana parkeri (assembly GCF_000935625.1). Lineage (NCBI taxonomy): Eukaryota > Metazoa > Chordata > Amphibia > Anura > Dicroglossidae > Nanorana > Nanorana parkeri. The sequence continues at coordinate 659,667 of NW_017307200.1, forward strand.
AGGTAGGTCTTCATGTTTCATTGTTTTGTTACAGCTAAAGTTGGTTGTACAAAGATTGTATGGTTAGAATGTAATGTGTACGGTGACCCTAACATTGAGAATACATTTGAGAGAGCAAAAAACATGGGGGGGGGGGATTTATTGTTATATGTGTAGCTACCCTGCCCAATCAGGAGTGTCCATTTAAATTGTAAAGCTAGAAGACTGTTGTCAGTCTGATTCTGATTGATCGGTTGGCTTTCTGCCGTCTCTCATAAGCTCTGGTGATTGTTTGCTTCATGCTACTGCTGTAAAGTAGTCACCACTCTGAGCTCACACCTGTGGTGGACTATAATTTCAATACAAATTAGTAAACTAAATGTGAGAGAGTTCATCATGGGAGCGAGCTTGGAGTGGTGGCTACTTTACAACACACACAGAGACCATGGGAAACAAAAGTAGTCACCCTCCAGAAGGAAGGACAGTTTCAGCATGAATTCAGAGATGATTTGAGGATCTACAGCTGATCAATACACACATTAGCTACATTTTTGTTAAAAGTGAAGGTACTTGAATGCATTTTTAAGATTTAAAAGTTTAGTGTCACTTTAAGAATATTTATACCTCGCTGGCCAATCACTAGGAGGTTTATTGCCAGTGGTGCATGATGGCACAGAGTATAAATGTTTAGGAGTGACCTTGGGAAGCCAGTCTTTCCCCTGAGCCTCCTGTCTGGGGGAGGGATGCTGTGGATTGTCTGATCCTCCTAGGCCTGCTGCCCAAGTACGGTGACCATGTGCTTGGACTGAGACCTGGGTTTGAGGCCTAGTATGTATAGCCCAGGGATGGAGATGCCATGGAGAAACTTTAACCTGAATAAAGAGCATGGGAAGCCAGACAGAAGCTTGTTCCTTGAATAGAGTATGGTGATTTCTTTCTAAGAATTCAGTAGCTGCAACAACCAGTATCTTACTGTCAGGAGCTGAATTCACAAACTGCTGGGTCAGCTTAAAGATTCTCTAGCTGTGAAGGTTGTAAGCACTTTTTCTGTCTCTCTTTTCTAGATTGTGCAAATTCATAGATGTCCTGTGTCCTAACCCTTTAGTCCTAAAGTACATTTACTGCAAGCAAAATATAAGCAGCATAGAAGCAATACAGTCGTGAGCAGCTAGCACAGTGGCCCCCCGGGGTGTAGCCTCTCCCCCTTAAATTTAGATAATTGTACCACAAGAAGATAAACAGGGGTTTTTGAGAGGTATTTCACCACGGCTCCAAATTTTTGTAAACATTTTTATTTATTTAACATATGCTATAAATATACATATAAAAAGCAACAAATAGTTGCGAGAGATTACAACGTTAAAATCAGATTAAAATCATTATATCAGGAGCATAGACCCATTTAACATACTATATATATCCATTATAGATCGAGAAATATTTATTCAGTGTGTCCAACCCCTACGCGTTTCACAACTTGGCTTCATCAGGGGATTGTAAACTGATCTAACAAGAAACAATATATTTAATCAATGCATGTCAACAATTCGCTAGTAGGTCTATTAAATAGCATAGAGTGTATAGAGAGATGTGCTTAGGCACCTAGACCAAACGGAAAGAGTCCCACCACCATTCTCACCATCGCACACCCGCCACCCACCACCCACCCATACATATCAAGCTACTCCCAATGGGCCAAAAATGCATGGCCAAGGATTATGGGAGTGAGAACGATTGGCATTCTTTGTGAGAGAAATTCTGCAATGGGTCTTTGGGATCTAGAACAAGGACATTTTGGCTTTGGTGCATAATGCCAGGCAAAGTGTCTTCAATGTTTGTTGCAGAAGAAATTTATTTAAAAAATTATTTGCATGGCTAAGGGAAATTGGAAGGACATGTACTTGGAAGGTGTGAAGATTTTTCCACATTATTAGGAAATAATTGTTGAAGTGGTAAAAATGTACTCACCTTATGTGTCAGTAGAGGACATTGCACTTTTTTCTTAAAGGAGAACTATGGGGTTAAGTCTTTTCCCCATAGTTCTTCTTAGGGTAACGGGAGGACACAAACTAGTGTCCTCCCGCCACCCTAGGCTCAGTATACCTCGAGCTGCAGCTGCTGCTCGCGGTATACTGAGACGCTGAAGCGGATCCCGACAATTGTGCCGGGATCCGCCCATCTGCGTGACTGACAGCTGGATCTGCCTATCTAAAGGCAGAGCTAGCTGTACCCGCCCCTTCCCCCGCCCGTTCTGCCAGTCAGCGCTGGCGGATCAGAGCGGGGAGGGGCTGGAATCCACCTCCCGATCTACTGAGCCGACCTGTGACAGTCTCATTGTCACAGGTCGGCTAGAAAAGCACTCACCTCATAGTTCTCCTTTAAAGCGTGTTTTTGTTTTTCATATGGGAGATACTAGAAGTATAGAAGTATAGACACAAAGCCACAAAAAAGACAAGCAATGCTGGGAATGGTAAGGTGCTAATTGGTGCAAGGAAAGAAGCATATTTGTAGAGAATGCACCAAGGCCAAAACATGCAATGTATGCCAAGAATCAGGGCATTTATAGGCACAGTGCCCCCAAAGGAAGGAAGAAAAAACAGCAAACACAGAATAAATTGGGGCGTAAGAAGGAACGGAAACATGTTCTAGAAGGGAAAGTCCCTCCTACGAGAATATGGAGTCAGAAATGGAATAACCTGTGGTGTTTGAGGAGGAAGAAGTAGAACAGAATGTTGATGATAGTACCTAATGATGATAAGAATGAGCAAGGAAGGAGACCTACAGGGGAGGGACAAAACAAAGCAGTTTTTGTTTGCCATTTTAGTAACTAAGAAGGACTTTTTTTTCAGGAATACGTGTATGGTGTTAATGTAACAATGAATGTCAAATGATGTGTTAACATTGCTCTTGTACAAATGGGTTAAGAATGACTCAGAAGTTACTTAAAGAGGAGCTTTACCCATATTTTTAAAATAACAACAAACACACCTTTAGAAATGTTAAAGGAGAACTATGAGGTGAGTGCTTTTCACTCACCTCATAGTTCTAGCCGACCTGTGACAATGAGACTGTCACAGGTCGGCTCAGTAGATCGGGAGGTGATCGAACACATACCGGTGTTCGCTCACCTCTCGATCCTGTCACAGCTCTCTGCCGTGGCAGGGGAGGAGATGGATTCCCCCCTCCCCGCTCCGATCCACCAGCGCTGACTGGAGGATCGGACGGGGGAGGGGGCGGGTACAGCTGGCTCTGCCTCTAGATAGGCAGAGCCAGCTGTCACTCACGCAGCTGGGCGGATCCAGACATAATTGTCGGGATCCGCTTCTGCTGCGGCTTCTCAGTATACAGTATGCTCGGCGGTATACTGTGGCGTCTCAGTATACCGCGAGCTGCAGCTCGTGGTATACTGAGCTTAGGGTGACGGGAGAACGCTAGTTTGTGTCCTTCCGTTACCCTAAGGAGAACTATGGGGAAAAGACCTAACCCCATAGTTCTCCTTTAAGTAATGACAACATACAAACACATACCTTATTTCTCTTTTCTTTCCCAGTCTTCTGATAGTGGCAATGTTTACTAAGGGCAGATGACTTGCTCTTCTATTACTTAATGAATTTCTGGTACATCTGACTAGACATGTGACTAGGACATGTGACCATGCACATCATCACAGGGGAGGAAAATGCCTTTCCCTGAGATGAGATTTCCCAGCAATACTCTGCTGATGTAACCTTCCCAGGATGCAATGCTTAGGCAAACTAAAGTTATTTTTCCCTTTCAAAGCAGGAAGTGAATGCTCTGCAAGTATAAGTATTTCAAAATCACAGCATTTTACACCTGACATGTCTATGTTATTATTAATCATCATACATAGAGGGATGCATTGGTAGAATTAGATTTTTGAATGTAAAGGTCAGCTTTAAGTGATTTTAACTGATAGTAAAACAAAAAGCCTGAACCAGCGGTATGCAGTTTGGAATAAATGGTCCTATACTTTTATGCCTTATTTCACTATTCACCAGTGGCTCTGGATATGCAACTGGCTAATGGGGCATGCATCAATGATTTGCATGGCTCTAATTCTGGCCACTGTCTTAAAGTGGGAAATGATTCTTTTACTTTTTGGATATATGATGGAAAGAGATATGTGAACACCCTCTGTTCTAAAATGTGCTTACTGTGCTATGCATTGAATTGGTTGGAGGGTTTTAATTTTGCTTTAGTTCCTTCTTACCATGACCTGTATGGTTTTACTGTCTTGTTGGATCCCAAGCCCTACTCCATAACAGCCATGGTTTCCATGCACTGCACTAATTGTAGTCTAAAAGCATGAAACAGCTGTATGCAGTGTGGAATAAATGGCTATATAAAATTAAGCTATATGTGCACTATACAGTAGTGATGTGCATCTGGCTGATGAGGCATAAAGTGATGATTTGCATGGCTCTGCCAACTGTCTTGAAATAAGGAATGGTCCTATTATTTTTGGGATAAAATATATATTAGGGATTGAGAGAGAGAAAGAGAGAGAGAGAGAGATTCTAAAAATATTCCTTCCCCAAATGAATTCCCAGATACCAACAATAATGTTGGATGACCTGGATGACATTTGTGCTTGCTGCGCAAGTATCAAATGCTCAGGTTGGTAAATGCAATCTCATATGAGTTTTGAGAAATATCAAACCTGTAAAAAAGTCACCGTCATGCTAATTCGTTCCCTCATCAACCCGAATTAATGTTCTCTCAATGTTACGCTAACAGTTTACACAAACCATCAAATAGATTGCAAGATCCCTATCTTGTTGCTGTCACTTGTCACAGGAACATGCACATTTTATTCTACTCTAATCCAAGTTTTAGCTTAGAGGTTAATCTTTCTTACTGACACAAAAATGGAGAACATTTTGAGCTTGTTTACAGTAGCCGACCGCTGAAAAGCTAAGCTTTAGCGGATGGGCTAGTGCATTGGGGAAGCTCAGGTAGTGTAGTAATAAGTTAAGAAATCACCAGCACTCCTGAGTTCCAAGAATGTCAGACCTTGTTTACTGACGTCCACAGGTCTCACAATGCATAGCAACATTTCGGAATGAACAACAGACGTTTCATAATGCACAGAATGCTCCGGTAGTGTCTTGTATTTAAAAATCTTATGTGGAGTGTATAATATGTACACTCAATCCAGATCCCTTCACAGCAGTGCGGTCCACTGTGTTGCTGTGCAGCAAGCTACGGTGGGATCCAGTGTACTTTGAAAAAATGCAGAATGATTGGATTAATTGCAGTGCACTGCTACTGCATTGTAGTGTGAATAGAATACATATAAAGAAATTGTTTTTTATGTGTCCTAGCTTTGACCTGTGTTGATCCAGTGTGGCACTATGCAGGTCAACACTATGTATAAACAGACCCTCAACACTAAATTAGTATTACTATAACTGACAGGAAGTTTCTACCAGAAACATGTACCTAAGTTCCCCTTTCCAATTACAGTTAATCAAGCAGTTTGGGTAATGTGTTCTTTCTAACAACAGAACTTCAGTATTATTACTGTGAGTATATTAGGCTTTTATTTTGGGGTGTATGCAATGTTTATACTTTACACATTCACAACCTACAATGCTTTAAAACACCCCAGTTGCTCCCAGACATGTTGTGCACTCCCACCTCAACCATCCCCTTCAAACAAATGTGAAACACTGACTCTCTCAGCTGTGCTCAGCATAAACAAAGAAGTGATTATGGACAGACAGAGGGTTGGTGATCAGGTCCAGGATCAAAAATATACTAGGCTGCAATGGCCCAGTAATTGTTCTTAATATAATTGTCTTCTTTACTTTGGCCATAGACAGCTCAAACTACAGCCAATTTCTGCTGAATCCGCTGAAATCTGAACTGTGGATGGTCCTGCAACCACCATCAAAAGTTGATTTGTGAGATCAAGTCACTATTCCTGTATTCAGGCCATTGTGGCTGCCTGAATACAATAGCCAGCAGTGGAGATTCCTCCATCCACACTATTTAGCACGGATGGGGAAACCAACTGATTTCTGTCCTTTGGCTTGCGGGCTGAACAACAGAAAACGGAGGCATCTATGGCCAGTTTTACTGGCGAAATACTGGCCAGGTGTTATCCCACTGAGACATCTAAGGAAATCAGCACATTGTATTGATTTCTTAAAAATTATATTCACCACCATGTGCAATTTAATTTGTACCTAAGAACAGTGTAAAAATAGATTCAAAAGTTTTACAAACCTTTCCTTCACAATGCTGGAGACTAATGCTTGCATAAAACTGATCAGTGTTTGACTAACCATCCAAGAAACAGAAAATCTAAGGTTTGTCGGCCATTTGATATCACTCTTTTTCCACATTACCAGTTGCCTTTTGACTTGTGCCTCAGCTGCCAAGAAGTCCTTTACTTGAAAGGAAATTTGTAAGACATTATTAGAATTGGCGTGTCTGATAGTCCCTGATGATTTTGGCAAAAGACTTATGTGAAGCAGATTGCTTAGATAGGTCTAGTTCAACTGTGTCCACAGCTGAAGAACATACAAGGTCTTTAAGATGGAATTTTGACATAAATAAAAATGCCATCTAATACCATAGAAAGGAGGAAAAGAAAGCACATGCTAATCTCAAAAATAAGAAGGCTTACAAATTCAGTGTGTGGAAAGGGCATATGTTTGTTTGGATAACACAGTGGTATTATAGTATTCCTTTTGAGGGGTTCAGTTAATAAATAGAACTAACTCTTCTTGCATCTTCATATTCATAAACAGCCTCCACCCATGTTTTTCTTGAGGAAACAAAAAGCGGTTACTGGCACAAAATGTTCTTCAAAAATTCTGTTGAGAGAAAGATGTCAAATACTATGTTGCAAAGACAACAAAGATTAAAATACCCCAAGATATTCAGTCTCTAGTCATTATGCAGGCTTTCTCCTGCACGGTAACATACTCACCAAATGCAGGTTCATATTGTGTTTAGCTAATATATATTCTACAGCTATATGGTCTGTTTTCACATGATTATATTTGGTTTAAAAGAGAACTATGGCCATAGTTTTATTTAGGGTCACAGGAGAACATTTATAAATGCCCTCCTGTGACTTAAAACTCAGTATATAGTGGGCTATTATCCGCTATATGTTGAGTGCAGTTGGAAATATTGTCAGGATCCGCCCCCTGCCTGATTGGCAGCTGGTGCAATTAGGCAGAGGCAGAGCCAGCTGTGCCCACCCCCTCCCCCAACTGTCCCTCCAGACAGCACTGGAGGAACGCAAAGGGGAGGAGGGAATCCCTGCAGGGAGTGGTGACTGATAGGCACTGCCCTCTGCAGGGACAAGATCGGGAACTGAGTGGTCTGTGATCACTCAATCAATCAATAGAGCTGATGTGCAACACACATCAGCTTTACCTATGGGGATGAGTGTATTTCTCTATTCCCATAGTTCTCCCTTATCAAGTTACTTTTTTGTAGGTGTGTTGTGCACATACAATTTGTAACATTTACTGGAAGAGTTTAAAATCAAATTTGAGCAAAACGTATTTATTAGACAGAGCAGAAAAGGGCTAAGCCTCCTGTCAGCCTTTCCCTGGTGTCTCTCACGGTTAGGGAAATTTGTTTTCACTTCCTGTTTCAGTGACAGTTTTAAAATTTCCTTAACAGAGCCTCAGAAAGCATTAAAAACCTGATAGTGACCTTGGTCCTTCAACATTAAAACTAGATCAATGTTTTCTAACCCCCTAGGGCAGGGGTGGGCAAACTATGGCCGTCCAGCTGTGGTGAAAATACAAATCCCATTATGCATCAATAAAACCAACGTACTGTATGACAGTTTCAATGTCACACGTCGGCTCTAACTATGAGGATGAGTGTAAATCACTCAACTCATAATTCTCCTTTAAGTCAACCCCTTAAAGTACACTCTTAGTACTGGCTTGGGCGCTGGTCTCTGCCCCAGAAACTATTAGCCTCAGGGTCTTGTTACTGGAAATAACTGACTGGACAATGTATGATCAAAAATCTTTTTTGTGAAATTCTGTCTATTTACGTTTTATGATCTAAAAAGCCTAGCAGACCAAATATGCACTCTTATCTTTGTATTTACTATGTATGGCACTTTCTACTTTGTATGGCACTTTCTATAGTGAAATAAATGTAGGACTATTCATCTAAAATGTTTGGGGCTAGGACTGGACATTCACTACTTGGTCATGTATTCACTATTCGGGTAATGCTAGCTCAGCTAATCAGAGTAGTATGCTTAAGGGCAACTAAACAGATAAGAGGTATGGAAGAGCTCAGCTATGAGGAAAGATTAGCTGCACTGAATTTGTTCTCTCTGGAGAAGAGGCGGTTAAGTGGGAACATTATCACCATGTATAAATACATAAATGGTCAATATAGTGAGCTTGGTGCCAAATTATTCACTTTTTAAGGTCACTGCAAAGGACAAGGGGGCACTCTCTGCGTCTGGAGGGAAAGAGGTTTAACCTTTGCATACAGAAAGGATTCTTCACAGTTTAGAGCTGTGAAAATGTGAAATAGACTCCCCTAGGAGCTTGTTCTAGCTATCTCAGTTAGGTTTTGCTAAGGACTACAAATCCAGGACGTAGAGCTTATCCCAATGATGAGCCCAAATGTAAAGCTTGGCAAAACTTAATTTCTATTTTGTTGTCTGTTCTTGCAGTAAAGCTCAAGGAAACTGACCCCGTAGCATTTAAAGTACTTTACTTGGCAAAAATGCTGCATATACAAACTTAGTTACAGGAAAAACAAACATAAACAAAACATACATACAGGCTGCTACAAACAATCACATCCACCCACTACACTATCCTTCTGGTACATGTAATGGTTTCTAAGAGATGAAACACTCAAATAGTACTTAGCTCAAGCTGCAGATTCTGTAAATTCCTTAATGAACAGGACTTCTTGAGACATGGGCGCAGGAAAATGGCTTCTTGTTGCAGTCTCTGCTAAGTCCTTTGTATTAGAGTTCAGTCCTCCCTTGGTCAGAGTCCATCGTTAAGTCCTTTCGTGAAACCCTTCATGAAGTCCTTTCGTGAAACCCTTCATGAAGTCCTGCTGAACCTTTAGGCTGCTGGCTTTTATTCAGAGAAAATGGCCTCCCAAGTGGCCCCTCAAAACTTGTATAAAAGTGAAATACAAAGTATTTCACTTTCCCACCTCTAGGTGGCAGCAAAGCATCAAGAATTGCCATCAATAGTCAAGGTTGACTCAATCTTGACCAATCTAGGTGTGATTGTTTACACAAAGTTTCCCCATAACACCATCCCATTGTGATACGAATAATTGGGAAACAATACAGGGCAGCCACACCATTGTCAAAAAACAGTTTGGTCTGTTTAGAAGGCACCGTCCATTGTGAGAAACCAGCTCTCTGTCAATAGCCAAGCAGACGCTACTTGTGGATGTCTGAAATATCCATCAGCATCGCAACACAGTTAACTGTTTTAAAAAAAAAATCTGGATGTATTCCTAAATGCACAGAATTTTGCTGGATATTGAGTTATTATAGGTATATTAAGCACCAGAGATTGTTAAACAAGGGAATATCGGATTGCCCTATGGGTTCAGGAAGGATTTTTTTTCCCCGTTGGAGCAAATTGAACCATGCTTTATAGGGGTTTATGCTTTCCTCTGGATCAACAGTGGGTAATTGTGGGCATAGCGTTCTGTTTAGGCTTTTATTTTTTTATATTAGGTTTTCCAGTAGACTTTGGGCCTGGGCAATCCAGTTTGGGTTTTTTGTCTCTCACCTGGATTGTGTAATTGATTACTGATTGATTATCCAGGGGAGATAAAAGGAGAAGGCTGAAGCATGATGTTGCTCTGGCTTGGGACTCAGGCAGCATTCTGAGAGACCTACAAGTTGGATGGTTGTGAGTAACAGGTTGCTGAAAGTACTTTTGTTTTGTGAGGTGGCTGAGATAAGCTCACCACCTGATAGATAGGAAACCTGCCTGTTTAGTCAGAGCCTGCAAGGCAAGGATTTGTTTTCTGTTTTATTTTGTTTTATTGCAACCTTTTAAATAAAAACTGACTGCAAGTCAGATAAAAGAAGGACTTTGCTGCCTGGACTACCTTTTTTCCCAGGAAAGGTGGTCCCTATTTGAGCTATACCCCACTATACATATATCTATATCTAGATATAGATATACAGGTGAAACTCGAATAATTAGAAAATCGTGCAAAAGTAATTGCAGTAAGTGTTGCAAAAGGGGCCCAAACCAAGTACTGAGTACATATGCATGCTTGTACTTTTCAGAGGTCCGATATTGTACAATCCTTGTTTTATTGATTGCATATAATAATCTTCTGTTTTGAGGTTGTGGATTTGGGGTTCTTGGGGTTTTCATGAGCTGTAAGCCATAATCATCACAATTATGACAAATCATGGCTTGAATTATCTTGCTTTGCATGTAATGAGTCTATCTCATATATTAGTTTCACCTTTAAGTTGCATTAGTGAAATAAATGAACTTTGCACGATATTCTAATTATTCGAGTTTCACCTGTGTGTGGTGTGTGTGTGTGTGTGTGTTGAACTCAATGGACATGTGTCTTTTTTTTTTCAACCTGACTAACTATGTAACTGCATCTGTTTCTGGGAGTCATGCCTGTGGCTGTGAGAATTGTGCAATGCCTCATGGGATTTGTGGTTCCACAACAGCTGGAGGGCCAGAGTTTACCTAGGGTAACTGTCTTGCAAACTCCGACTTCCTTTCCCCGGCGATACCAAAGCTTTTAATATTATTAATACAGCTAGGTCCCTATCTAAGGTTACAGACAGAACCAGTTGTAAAGTGAGAAAATTGCAGAAAACATGAAAATACAAATATTCCACCACAGTGGTAAAGGGGGGTTGTGAGCCCCTGCAGAAAGTTACCCATGTAACATTGTTATGTACTCCTCATTCTTAAGAGATCAAGCTATGAGCACTATATTTTTCTGTCTCCTTTTTTGGAGTTTAACCAATTAGGTTTAAGCAATTTTTTATAGTCTAATAACAGAGGTATGGCTTTGATTTTGAAGTTTAAATGCAAATCAGGAATTTTTCATTTAGAGCTTTTTATGACTATGCCTGGCGCAACCATGACATTTCCCAGGACATCAAAACTTCAGAAGGATGTAAACAATGCTTATTCCTGGGCAGGCAAAAACAGGGAAATGTCCAACTTGTCTGGCCAAATTAGTATTTTTTTTTTTTTTAAATTAAAGTTATCTTCTTATGGAGTATTCAGTTGGGCACTCAAACACATCATGAATGGCCAGTTTAAAAGACCTTCTCTCATCTTCTCCTACTTCCCACGACACCCGGGCACAGACTGAAAGGCTGCAATATAGCGCCAAAGGTTGCCTTGCTGTAGAATACCGCAGCTGCCCACTCGCCGGCTCTGGTACTGGGACTCCGATCCTCTACTCGGCCGGCATCCCCCCTCCCCCGTTCTCAGAGGTGCTGCTTCCTTCATCTGTCGCCCTGGATCTGTCGGTGCCGGCTGTCTTTTCTGACCTTGATCACTCAGCAGTGGGTGAGGTACATGACCTCTTCTCAGCCTTTCGGGTGGATTTTGACACTTGGGCCACAAGACTGGAAGGTGTGCTGCGGGGTGAGGTGCCGGATCTGCGCCAACTGGTCACCACAACAGTCTCCAGTCTATCAACCCTGTCAGCCTCAGTCACACTGCACGACATCTGTATAGAGGCACTGGAGGCAGCCCAGTTATCCCACTGCTGTCATCTCCAACAACTGCAACTACAGATGGAGGACAGTGAAAACCGGAGCCAACGTAATAATATCCGCCTGCAGGGATTTCCAGAAGCTACTAAAGGCCCTAATTTACACGCTACCATCACTGCTATCCTAAATATGGCTCTAGGGAAGCCCCCTACTGCTAACATTGATGAGGACAGAGTTCATCATGTGTCAGGAGCCAACCAGGGGACCCCAAATCGTGCTAGACATGTTCTGTGTCGGGTACACTTTTACGCTATTAAGGAGGAGATCCTTCTCTCTGTGTGGCGAATGGGCCCGATAGATTTTGATGGCGCTTCCATACATCTTCTCCTGGACCTTTCTCGCCTAACCTTGGCCATGCGTAGATCGGTGAGACCTCTACTGGATGTTATCCGCCAGGTTGGAGTTACGTTGGGGTCACCCTTTCAGCATTCAAATCCATAAGGGCTCCGAATAATTTAATTTGCACTCTCCAACTCGGCTCCCCAAGCTTTTTGGATTCCTAGAGACAGAACCGGTCTCAGTCCCAGACTGGCTCGACCTACATTTTACCGGAGAGGACTCCCAATTACTTCATGTCCTGCCTCAACGTCGCAGAAGGGCCCAATCTCGATCCTCCCGAAGGGGCCCTCGATCCTTTGTCCGCCATCCCATCCACTAATGAAGGCTGATGTGTTCTGGACCACGTTTCACTTTACCCTGGTATGTCTACCTTGATGCCTGCCCTGGTGCTTTGAATCTGTTTCGCCATGCATTGACCTTGTTAATCATTTGTTTCTCTTAGGCATTGGTAGTGGACCGACTCTCCCTGGCCCCTTCCACGCCCTTATGGGGCTTGGGGGTGCTAGGGTGAACCGGTGGACTCCTGTGATTTCCCTGGCTCCCTGGGTGTGTACGGTGGGCTGAGGTGGCTTCCGGATGGCCCCCTGTTCCAGTGGTGCCACCGGCTGTGCTCGGTTACTCATATTGTTTTATTCTGTTATTTGGGTGTGCTGTTTTTGATACTTTCTGTTCTGGGACGGGAACTGTCATCGATGGTGAAGTCAGTCGGCTCACTCTTTCCTTGGGGTGCCCTGATGGGTCTCGCTCTACCCTTGCCTGTGTCTTCCCCTAGTTTAAGGGGGGGTCAGAAAAGGCTTGCTGATGGATCGACATGGGGCTCCGTCACAACGGATTGTTCTCTCAGAGCCAAGACCAGATGATGATGATGAGAGTCTATAGCCCAGCGGCCAAACGAGGGAAAGCTGTGTTGCCGAAAAGAGGGGTCATTGGGCCCACATAGGAAAATATCCCGTGATGGGTAACAACAATCCCACAATTTTTCAAGGTGTGAGCAGTCAAAAAAGGAAGAGAGGAGAGTACCCGTCTGGACCCAGGAGGTATCCAGAGTAAGGGAATTGGCTGGCGGAAGCACAGTTCCGCTCTTTTGTCTCCTTTTCCCAACACGGGCTGCTTCAGTGGGACTCCTACAGCCTTTGATTCCATCTTCTTAGCCTTTTCACCTCCAACCCATTCTGTCTCCCTTATCTACTCCATCCTCTCCTCCATGGCCTCCCCTAATCTACTGGTCTACACCTCCGTGTGGGAGCTGGAGTTGGGGATTCCCATAGTAGAGGCAGATTGGGATAAATCATTCGTACTCACTCAATTTCCTTCGATTGCCAGTAAGGCTCATGAAAGAACCTGAAAATTCTGACCAGATGGTATAGATGCCTAGTTTTCCTCCACTGCTTTTACCCTGATGTACCTGATTCCTGTTGGCGTTGTGACACTTCTCTGGCCCTTTTATGACACATATCTGGTGGAGCTGCCCTCTAATTCAGGGGTTCTGGCGGGAGGTGTTGGGTGTATACCTCAAAGTGACGGGTGTTGATGTAGCTAACGACCCTAAGATATTGTTGCTGTCCATGATACCTGGGTTGCTTCAGAAGTCAGCGAAGAGGGGCCTCTTGGGGCACTTTCTCACAGCTGCTAGGGTGCTTATCTTGCGCCGTTGGTGAACGTTGTGGCCCCTACACTGACTGAATGGGCTGTGGAGCTCGATCGTGTAGCAGACCTAGAGGACCTTTTTGCCGAGGAACGTGATGCTGTAACTAAATATGTGCACACCTGGTCTACCTGGATCACCTTCCAAGAGTCAGATTGCTTCCTGGGGGCTATCTCCTCCTGAGTTGCTGGCCTGTGGGTTCTGTTGGGTCTCCTGGCAGGGAGTGGGACCACCTTTGCATTGTCTTATCCGTTCTCCTGCCACTTGTTTGGTCTTTCTGATCTCCTCCTTTTTCTTCCTAATTTTTCCTAAATATGTAACACTCCTCCCTCTGGGGGTTCTACCCTGGTTGTCTTATTCTTTCTGTCTTTGTCCATACCCTGTGTACTGCCCAACACCCCCCCAAGATGTACCTACGATGAAGGAATCCATTTCAAATACCTTTTTGATCGTATTTTGGGACTCTTGAGATGTGAGGTTCATGAACTTTGACACGTATCGTAGCTTGGTCTGCATATTCATTACAGAGCGCTCTACAAGACTGGACTGATTGCATTTTTAAATGTACGGTCTTTGCTCTTGCTCACAATTGCTGTTGTCCATATTGATGCCATTCAATGCCTAGTCCCAATTGGGGAGCTCTCTTCTTTCTCTTTTGTTGTATTTTCTTTGTGGTTAACGTCTCTATTTGTTTTTGTTTTTTTTTAATTTGTACTAAAAAAATTCTAAAAAACTCCAGATTGAACTAAAAGACTTTCTGACCTTTTTAGATCTCATGAAATTCTGTTGGTCTCTTTGACGTGTTCTAGGGCCTTGTTCAAACAGGTGAAGGATGCAGAAAAGAATACAGCGCCCATGAGTGTGGATGTACTGAACGTATGAATAAAAGAGCAACCTCCGCCAGGATGTTCCATACAAGGCTTGGGTCAGTGTGACACACAGACACACCCAATGTTAGCTCAGTTCACTATTCAGCATCTGGTGTGTTCTTGGTAGAAGACAAAAAAGTGCCCCAAGTGGCCCTTTATACAACTAATTATGTACAAGCCTGTATTGTGTTATGGAAAGCAATTTAATGTGAATGTGCCAAGAAAAGAGTTTGCATGATCTTGAGCAACATGTAAAAAATATATACAGCTGCATATAAAGTTACCATGTGATTAGCAGTGTTCCTGGATGTTACTGTATAGTAAACACTTTTAGGTTAATTCAGATAAAAGACACAATGAGGCCATGAAAATTGCAGTAGCAAAAAACAACAAATTACAAATGTATGGCAAAATAAAAAAAAAATACAGTACATCTCTCTAATACATGCACATGTCCCAATGATTTATTTAAAGACACTGCAAGTGCAGAAAAATACCTGTTGCCAGAAATGTATTCATTTCTGTTGTGGTATGCAAAAAACACATGGCAGCTCTGAATTCCTGTTGTAATTGGTGAGGGTGCTCTCCGCACACCTTTCAGCAGTCCCGGCCAGTAGAGATGAGGTGCTTGCAGTAACTCCCACGGATGGCACCGTGTAATGCACAAAGTAGAAAGAATAGGTTACCAGCACTCAAAATGATTTCAAATAGATAAGTCCTTTTTATTGGACATACGTGTCACAATAGTCAAATAGCCAACGTTTCGGGGCCACGCAGGGTCCCTTCCTCAGGGCAAAAGATGTGACCACATCTGGTCACATCTTTTGCCCTGAGGAAGGGAACCTGCGTGGCCCCGAAACTTTGGCTATTTGACTATTGTGACACGTATGTCCAATAAAAAGGACTTATCTATTTGAAATCATTTTGAGTGCTGGTAACCTATTCTTTCAGCTCTGAATTCCTGACATGAGCAACAGGTATTTTGTACACTTAGGCCTCATTCACACTGAGCTAACTCAGGGTGTACATATCCGTCCTTCCTCTCTGCATCCGAGTTACGGATACCCGGACCCGCGCGGATGTGCAGTTCAGGTGTGCGTATGACAGTGTACAGCCGCGCCCTCCCATAGGGAAGAACAAGCTGCTACACCTGCAGCACCTGTCCCTCCCGGGAATGGCTCGAAACGGTTGTGTATGCTGCACGGACATGTACGCCCCGAGCTAGCGCAGTGTGAATGAGGCCTTATAGAACATATATACTAAATTATTTTAAATGGTATTTTTAACATAGCAAAAGGGAGCAAATAAGAGAAGGTAATTGTTAACAGTTTACACAGCGCTTTACATGATAAATTAAGACATTATAGTTACAATACAAAACAACGCAAGATGGTTAGTAATAGATAAGATTTTACAGTAATGACAAATCTGATCTATTACTTTGGGCTACATGCCCTAATTGCTCCTTATGTTTTTTTAAAAGCTCCTATTTGCAGGGATCTGACTTCTTATAATAAACAGCATCAATTATTTTATTTTCCTGTATAAAAAAATAACTATATTTTATATGCTCTTGTTCTAGGCAGAACCCAATTTTCCATTAGTATATAATCATTTTTTAACACTAGCAGTAGTCAGTCCCTTTTAAAAAAAAAAAACCAGCCAGATAAATATAGGCACTGTTTTATTTCTTCTATATAGTTTTCTTTGTCAGTGTATCCTTGCTTCATTTAACTGTACTACTGTTTGTGTGCCATACTTTCTCAGTGAAAATATGTCCCTTTAAAGATAAACTTGACATAGATATTCCTCCAGCATTCAATTACTTAATAGTACAAATCAATTACACACCTGGGTTCAATACTCCAATAGCTTGCCTGCACAATAAAGATAAAATGGTGATATTAGTTGCACAGTTTATACAAACAAGCCAGCTAGGGAATTTGGCATGTGGTTTAATAGCTTGGATACATACTACATTGTAACAAACTTTACGTACGCTAAAACTCTTTGCAGAAATTGATGGCCAAACTAAAACTGGAAGGGCCCTAAAATAGAGGCCTTATTTCTTGGGTACAAATATACTTTACTATACCTTTCACATATATTTCATAGAAGATAAAAAGAGGAACCTGCGTGTTACACATAACTGTCCCGAAGAATGGAAAAAAGATAAGTATTAAAAGAAAAAATAGCAAAACATACAACATGTATGTGTGTGTGTGTGATCTTTTAATAATGAAATGTTTAAAGTAGGATAGCTGTACTTTTAGTACTGTTATCCTCTATGCTGTGGGTGGGGGAATACCTCACCCGGATTATGAGGTACCGCACGTCACTGATGTCAACATATATTTAGCTGTTTGTCTGTTGTTCTACTTTAGGTATTAGAGCTAAGGGTTAGTATTAAGAGTTAGATTAAGTGTTAGAGTTAAGACTAAGGATAATTTTATGGGTTGGTTTATGTGTTAAAGTGGAACTATAATGTAAAAAAAAATGCTAGCAGGAAGGCTTTTTGTGCAGAAGAGGATTTTCCTTGTCAACGATCAAGTTTCTTTAGGTTATACACTGAACCATAAATGCACAGCTCATCATACAATAAAGGCTCTATGCCCATCGTACAATAAAGGCTCTTAACTTACCCTGGCACCGCTCTAGGGTGCCAGGGTAAGTTAACTCCTATGCAGAGCTTACATCAACATTCTGAGCTGGCCAATCAAGGTGGGCAAAAACACCTAACCTGTAAGAATTTAATTTAAGGCGAGTCAGAATTTGCTATCAGGAAAAGGATAATAGTTAGGGATCAGTTGAAGGTCACAATGTTGATGAAAATGTTTAAAGCCCAACTTCACCTATTTTTTTTTTATTTTTTTTTTAGCTAATTCACGCCAAACACCCACTTTCAGTCCAGAAGCATTTGGTAATTTACTTTTACTTTTTTTTACCCTAATTGGGCAGTTGAAGCAGAGGCATGGCAGCAAGAAAATACTCCTATAATACCATTTTATATTAAACACTGAAGATTCACTTTTGAAAATAAACTGAAGTTTCATTTACCATCACTCAAATAGTACTTTTCTAGTATTTCAAAATGTCCACATACAGATTAGTCCTATACCAGAGTAAGTGAGAAATTGCCATTTTTGTCAGACATCCATGCCAAGTTTAATTGCTTTTCTCAACTTTATGATATGAGGTGTCCCAAAAACAAAGCAGCTTGTGGAGCAGACTGCCTTCAATTAAAAGATAAGGACAGGCTTCTTGTGATAGACTTGACTTCTCTGAGCCATCAGCAAATGTTAAATTCTATGTCAAGAATAAGATAGTGGAGCAAAGCTTTTATTTTAAAGGTACTTTATTATTTGGAATAAAAAATAGAATAAAGGAAACAAAATAAGGACCATTGAGTTAACATTTTTGTCCAGTGCTTAAAATGACAACATTTCTTGCATAATATTAGAAACAGCAAAGCAAAACAAAAGGGACATCAGTTTAGCATCATGAAACTAATTTAATAAGGCAGTTCAAAGATAATTAAAAACTACAGCAACTCATAGCAACTAATTAGACCTAATTTTTCGGTGATCTAAATCCAAGAACAAAAATTTAATATATTGCAGCTTACTATTTCTTAGATGCAGAGGTTGCATTAGTTTCATGGTTTTAGGCATTTTTCCCTTTTATTTTCACCTGGTGATCCAGCCAGTAACACACTTCATGCCTTAGGGCTGGTTCACACCATAAACAGTGCATTCCAGAGCGGTCAGCCTCTGGAACCCACTGTATCGCAATTCGGCTGGCTTCCTGTGGGAGGGGGTGTGGCAGTGCATTGAAGTCAATGGTACTGCAGCCGTGCCCCCTGCCTGCAGTGCGATCGCCCGCACCAGAGCGTGGGGTACATTGGTACCTGCATTCTGGTCCAGTGTGATCTGCAAAAATGCTGCAAGCACTATTTTTGCAGATCACATTGGACCAGAATGCAGGCACTGATGTGCTATGCGTTCTGGTGCGGGCAATCGCACTGCGGGCGGGGGGGTTGCTGCGGTGCCATTGACTTCAATGCAACCCCATGCCTCCTCCCGCCCCTGAACACAGGAAGCCGGCCGGAATGCAATACAGTGCGTTCCAGAGACTGACCGCTCTGAAGCGCACTATTTATGATGTGTCAACCTGTTCAGCTAACACATTTAAGAAGTAACAGTAACTGCATTTTATTTTACCTTTTTTGGATAAAGGTTTTACATAAATTAATAAAAGCTGACTGAAAAGCTCACTATCACTGTTGTTAGCTTCATCCTTTCCTGCCTCTTCACTCTTCAGCTGCTGCACCAACTGCCCCATCACCTTTTTGGCTGCTATTCATATGCTCCTACCTCCTTTAATCATCAAACTGGAAGACTATTGCTAGCCTTCAATAAGGAACTATAAATAGTTCAACTTGACAAAAACAAACCCCCAGAAGGAATCTGTCTCGCATACCTTATCCTGGATTAGAAGTATGACTACCCTGCATAGCCAAAATAGGCTTTGACTCTGAAATTGAAGCAAAAAAATAGGAAAATATGGCTTTGCAGGTGTCACTCTTGGCATGAAACACATATATGCACAAGTAACTGTTAAAAATAATGTTTTATTGTACAAATAAATATAAATAAATACAGGAGGGGCCACTGTGTATACCCGTCGGTTGCACACCCATAACAACTTCCTAAACATATTGTAATCTAAAATCACTAAAGGCATATAGCCTCCCTGGACCACACGGACACATTCTAGGCATCAACATTGTAGTAATCATTTATAAATATTGCTAAAATTAATTGAGTTCATCATAAATTGTCATAAACATGTCATAAGGTCTTCCATCGATGCACCGTGGGTCCAATCTTCTACGCGTTTCACTAAAAAGCTTCATCAGGAAGATAGGGGGCTGCCTTTGTTACAGCGTCTTAGTGGTGAATCAGTCCACATCTCCAATAGGGCATAGCCCATCGCCAAGAGGACATACAGAATGAGGGGCTTACAGGAGCTGCGATGAATAGAGGCTAGTTTCCGTCCATCCATAATTTGATTCAACTGATTCACAAGAAACTCCAGGACCACCTCTCCTGTAGAACTCCCTAAGCAATACAAACGAATGATTTAAGGTCAGTTTCTTAATATTATGATTCATGAGATGGCGAGGGAGCATGACGCCGCCTTTCCGGCCAATCAGAATGCCGGTGCTGTGTCATTACACGGCGCCCGGCTTCCGGATTTGCTAGCTTCCTAACCAATCGTGAAACTAGGCAGAGTGTCATTACATGCTACCCGGCTTCCTGATTGGCCAGGAAATCGGCTCCATGCTCTCTCATCACAAGTGACGAGAGAGCATGGAGCTGTTTCCCGGCCAATCAGGAAACCGGGCAGCGTGTAATGATGTGCCGCCCGGCTTCTTGATACAGGAAGTACTCGTGCTAGGTATTGGAGCGTTTGGGCGAGTACGAGTACTCACCCAAATACTCGGTATTGGCACCGATACCGATACTAGTATCGGTGCATCCCTAATTTTAACATAAGCAAAACATTGCATGCCAGTGTGTATCCTACACTTGTAAATAAGTATTACCTAATATATATTGTCTGCTTTACAACAGTATTTATAAGCTAAAGTGGTAGTGACTATGCCTTTTAAGGTGTATCCACAGGATTAGCATGCCACTTCTCTGAGACAAGTTGTGTAGACTGATAATACCTGTTCCTTTGTTATCCATGCCTTCAGGCTGTGGGGGGAGAATCAGATATCCTCATATTATCGTTTAAGAGAAAAATCAGTGGAAGTAAGTGCCAGTAGTTTAGAGCAATTCAGCATGCACATAAATATCAAGAGAGAATTAGATTTGGCATGATATTAATGAGCAATAAAACAGAACACACATCAAAATGTAAGCTATTAAAGGTTTAAAGGATTTGGGAAGCTTTCCTAGCTTTAAGTTGTTGACTTAAACCTACTGAAAAAAAGAGTTGGATATTAGAACAATTTTATACTTCATTGATCATTAAAATCATCAAAATGAAATATCAACATTCCACATTAAACAATAGAAAAATACATTCATGATTTTTAAAGATGATGAA
Source organism: Nanorana parkeri (assembly GCF_000935625.1). NCBI lineage: Eukaryota > Metazoa > Chordata > Amphibia > Anura > Dicroglossidae > Nanorana > Nanorana parkeri. Next base: position 680,383 of record NW_017307200.1, read on the forward strand.
AGGAGACACTCCTTGGGGAACCAGTCATTTTTATTGTCTGTGCCCTGTAGCTGTAGTTGCTCGTCCCTGGAGACAAAATTAATTAAATGCAGTTTATTATAATGAGAAAATCAGGCACACATCCCTCTGGAACTGTGTAACCCAACATATTTCAGCTTGTTCCAATCTACAAATTCTTTACTCTGATCCAACTGCAAAATTATAAAAACAAAAAAACGCTGCAATAAAATTTTATCAATAGGGATGGAAAAAACAAACAGCTGCAAACTAAATTCAGGCTACATTTTAATCCATCTTTCTCTCTGTCACAATCACTCTTTCTCTCTGTCACAATCACTCTATCTCTAATGAGGTTGCAAGTTTAGCCAAAAACACATCATGGGTTATTTAATAGCTCTGACACCATTACATTCAAGTCTATTTGCTTGCAAAAGTGGCAGTTTTATGCAAGTTGGATAAATGGCTCCACAAATTGAACTGTATCTATACTCAAACCTAGTATGTCTATTTTACTACGGGGATTTCTGCATGACATGCTTTTGGCACAGGACTGTATGCTGTTGTTGCAAAGTATCCTAACACAGGATAAGGTAAGTATGCAGAATAAAGGTGAATCGGTGTCTCCCGTTACCCTAAGCTCAGTATACCGCGAGCTACAGCTTGCGGTATACTGAGACGCCGCAGCCGGAGCGGATCCCGACTTAGATGATGGGATCCGCCCAGCTGCGTGAGTGACAGCTGGCTCTGCCTACACATGTAATTTGTCTGGGTCTGCGGTGTGGGATTTTTTTTTCTCTTAACTTTTGTAAATTACAAGATTAGCTGTACAGAATTACAAGTCTTTTTCCATGGAAAATATGAAGGTGTCATTAAACTCAGGAGTTAAATCTTAAAAATGCATTCAAGTACTATAGCTATTAACAATACTATACCTTATTTGTGTATTACTCAGCTGTAGATCTTCAAATGATCTCTGAATTGGTGCTGACACTATCCTACCTTCTGGAGGGTGGCTACTTTTGTTCCCCATGGTCCCTGTGTGTTGTAAAGTAGCCAAGACTCCAAGCTCTATCTTGTGATATGCTACAATCTCATTTATAGTTTTCTAATTTCTATCGAGATTATGGTCCATTATGGGAGTGAGCTTGAAGAGGTGTCTACTTTACAACACACAGGGACCATGGGGAACAAAAGTAGCCACGCTCCAGAGGGAAGGATGGTGTCAGCATGGATTCAGAGATTATCAAGTATGCAAAGAAGAATACCCATTTCTTTCTATAGAACGGCTATCATCATTAGTTGACAGCCTATCCATGGAAATGAATGGAGATTTTACTCGTGACCTGACCAAAAGATGTTTTATGAAGAGGCTGTGTGACTGCATGTGGGTCACACAGTGGACAGCTACGCTGAGCATGTTCAGGAAAGTGTAGGATTTAAATGGTATTTGGAGGCCTATTTAACAGATAATTGTACTAAATGTAGTTATCCTTTAACCACTTGCTGACCGGGGTATTACACCCCCTTCCTGTCCAGGCCACTTTTCAGCATTCTGCACTGCGGTACTTTGACTGATATTTATTCAGTCGTACAATGCTGTACTGAAATAAATTTTATACAATTTTTTGGGGACAGATAGAGCTTTATTTTGGAGGTATATAATCACCGCTGGGGTTTTTATCTTTTACTATATAATGAAAAAAGCACCGAAAATGTTGAAAACAAACCTGTTCTCCCTACGTTATGCTATAAAACATTTATTATTACCCACATTTTTGGTAAAATATAAAAGATGGAGTCACGTCGGGTAAATAGACACCAAACATGTTAAGCTTTAAAATGATGTGTGCCTGCGAAATCGCAAAGAACTACCATACCCAAAATTAGCCATAGGCGACGGTTTAAAAGCTGTTACCACTCATCAGTTTAGTGTTATCGGTGATTGATGGCCCTAGAATTATTGCTCTCACTGCGACATTCACGGCAATATGTAACATGTGCGGCGCAATGGGTGCAGTCATTGTTTTCGCACCTAGGCGCACTCAACGCATGTTTGCATGTGTATGTGGGGGCGGGGGACTTTACTTTTCTTTTTTAAATTGCTTTTATATGTGACTTTTTTAATTTTTTTTTTGTACCTCTAATTTTTTAAACCTTTTTTTTCCACTTAACTTTATTGCTATCACATAGGGGGATAACAAATCCCCTATGTGATAGCCAATTTGCAGTGCCAGGTCCTCTTTATGGAGACATCAGGGTCCTTTAAGACCTCTAATGTCACCTAGGGACCCCCAGAGAAGCTGATGAAGCTGAGATCTGCTTCACCAGCTTCTCTCCGGCTTCTGTACCGAGAGTAACAGAGGAATACGGAAGTGAGGTAATATACATCACTTTCTGCATTCCGACGAGGAGGTGGAGATCAAGCGGAGAGTGTGTACTGAACTCCGGTCACAGACTTGCTGTGCTGGTACTGGGCTCACACTAGGCATAGCGGAGCCCGGGATCGACGGGGGG